>NW_024063421.1:0-304330 GCF_006381635.1 Hibiscus syriacus
ATTGTTGTCTAAAATAGTAAGGTATATGGTCAACACGTTTCCATGCATTATTAAGCAATTTTTTTTAACATGCTAAAGTTTACAGCACGTAAAATTATACTTTTACACTCTCTTAATTAACCAAGAGTTTTACGACAATCTAGAATTCGTAGATAAAAAATATATCCATTTAAAGATTATATTTTTACTTTATTTTAATATAATTAAACTAAATGATTATAGAATTTAGGGTCGGGAAAAAGATCTCACGATATATAAATGTTATGATGAGTAGGGGTGTTCATTCGGTTAAAACGGTGGTCGACCTAACCAAAATACCCTTAACTGAATTAATCGAATTTTTTTCTTTTAACCGTTAATTGAACCGAACTTTTTTATGAAAGTATTAACCGAACTGAATAAAAATTCGGTTAATTTTCGAATTAACAGAAATTTTTTTAGAATTTTCAAATTTAATATTTTTATTTAAAAAATAGTTTACACTAATAATTTGATTCAACATTATAAAAATCATGCAATTCCAGAAACATTAAACAAATGAAAGAAAAGAGAAAAAAATCTCAAACACATAATGATATCAAATCAAAACCCTAAATTAAATAAGTAATTAATTTTTTTAGGGGAAGTAAACTAATCAAAGAGAATATCTAGATTTTGAAGTTAGAAGTTAACCTAATCGAGCAACTGAGATTAGAGAGAGAGATATAGAGAGGGAACGAGGTTTAATGAAAACTCGGGTCATTGGTAGTGGTGAGATGAGATTGAAAGGTTTACATTTAATTTTTAGATTATTTTAATTAATTAAAATTTATTTGGTCATTTGGGTTTTAAATCATTAACCGTTCCCCGAATGAACTAATTCAATGACTGACCGAATTAATCGAATTAACCGAATTAATTCTGTAGACGCTCAATTTGTCCGGGGTGTTATTCGTGTTTAATCGGGTTTTATTATTGTTTTATGCAATTTCGGTTATTAGCATAAGTTTGGTATATGTAGTTATATATATATATATACGGATAAGTAATTAAATAGTTAATAATTAAATAATTAAATATATAAAATATGCACTAAATATTGCCATTTTTGTTACAAGGCCGAACCAAACAATGAAAACACAACAGCCCGGTTTGTTATGGGCCCAACTCTGAAAACCTAGACCCGTTAGGGTTCCATGTCACAGCCTCCAGCGCCGTATCATGAAGGCCGTTGGATCTGGATTCAAGATCCAACGGTTCCCAACTCCCAGCAATCCCCGAGCCAGCTGCAGTCTCACGGGAAGCCAACCCTGCTGCAGATCACGCACGCCCAACCGGACATAGCTCGCCTCCCCACAGCTGCCGCCCGTGATCTGCTCTCGCCAGTGCCCTGCAAACCACGAAACAGAAGCAGAACGAGAGGCACGGAGAAATCGAGAGAGAAAACCAACAACAAAAAACAGATAGAGAGGGACCGAAGAGAGGATGAGGAGGAAGGAGAACCCTAAAGTTATCAATCATGATCCAAGCAAAAAATCGATCAACTCATTAGCTATCATCGAAAAAAAAAAAAACACAAAAACCAGAAAAAACATAATCGCAAAACCGGTGATCATCGAGAGAAGATTCAAACGAAAAGCCATCATCCGCTAGAAAACCCAAAAGTCAGAAATCCTTACCTTCCTGCCCAGATACGTTCTTCATCTTTGCTAGAACCAATACCTCATCGAATCGAAGGTAAACCCCTTCGTCTTCCATTGCTTTCCAGTCGTGCATGCCTGTTTGTGCCTCCGGTTTAGGGACTTGAGGGGTTTTCAGGTCTAGGAAGAGTTCGAGTCTATGAGGCTAGTTTCTGGGTAAAGGGAGAGTGAGGGCGAGGGTCTAGGTTCTCATCGGAACCAGGTGCAAGGTTGGCCACGGCGTTGGTCTTTGACTGAGAGTGAAACAGAGTGGATTCGAGGGTTTGTTTGAGTCCGGGTTAGGGTCGTGTTTATTTTAGGAAGAGTTCGGCTGGGGTTGTCGTTGGGGCTTACGAGCTCCTCATCGGAGCGTAGACGGCGAAGCCATGGAGGCTCTGGCTTTCGCGTAGGGTTAGGCGAAGAGAGAGAGATTTGAGGAGAAATGGCGGGTATCTGGCCAAGGTTGAGAGAAAACGGCTGAGAGTTGTTTAGGGTAAGGGTTAGAATGGTTCAGGTTTAGGAGTTTACCCTAATGTTCCGTTTGTCATAACGCCAAAACGGCGTCGTGTAGGGCCGTGAAACGGCATAGTTTGGTCGGTGCCAAACGGAAGCGCATGACAGCAGGGGAGTAATCCGCGTTTTGGGATAGTGGTTAGTAGCTGCGTGGGTCCTTCAATCTTTGATCCGTCTCGGTTTGGTCCTAAATGGTTGTTTGTTGTAAACTTGTAATGTTACTTTTGTCTCTTGATTTGAGCGCATTTCGTTTCGTCCTGAAACATGAACTTTCGCTGGATTTAATTTAGCCTCCTAACTTGCAGCGTGTTGTATTTTGGTCCTATATCACGTTTTGGTATTTTCATGTATTTATACACTGGATATGTAATTGGAAAACCTTCAATCTAGTCCTATGCAATTTTGGGTTTATTATGATTGCAGTACATGAAAATGGAATTTTATGAAAATGAACTTGCTGTTTAACTTTTTATTTTAGTCCTTCTAATATTTTATGCATGTTTGTTAGGCTAATAGATTTATTTTAAATATGTTGCATGTGTATATTATTCGAGCATGTTGTCCATACGCACTTAGGTGTATTTCTTTTTAAAGCATGTTAGCCTCGTTTTTAATCGCATGTTCAATTAATCTTTGCATTAACATCACTTTGTATGATTTGCATGATATCCTCATATGCATACTTGACATTTTGCAATCGGAATTAAGGGTAATGTCCTTCTAATCTAAAATTATCAGAATGGCTTTCCTTAACTTACAGGAAAGTTGTTTTGACGATTTTAAAAAAATGGTATCCCGTCAGTAACGCCTAATTAAATTTGGATATATCATTGTAAAATTTGGGAGCGAAAGAAAAGGAAATATTCGACTATTTAAACTTTTCGAGAAAGTCGTAGAACTGAACTAAAGATCTGGTCTCGATATTTAATAATCGAATATCTTTATCTTTCTAATGACTTGGTAATTTTAAGTTAAATCTATTTGTTGCTTTGATGTTGCAAATTTGCATGTTTGTCTTTAAAGGGATCATTAATCAATCAAATTTGAACTTGTGAAATTCGTTGCAAAGAAATTAATTAATCGACTAGTACCGATTTAGGCGTTGTGGGGTGCTAATCCTTCCCCATACGTAATCGACTCCCGAACTCAGATTTTGATAACGCAGACCTCTACTTGTCGTTTTAATTAAAATTAATTTTTATTTAAATGACAAATGTTTTGGGTGCTCAATCACACCCTAATCAAGATTGGTGGCGACTCCTCGAACCTTATATTTTTATCGTAAAGGAATTTCTAATTTTTCGAAACGAGAGGTTTTCTAAAATGTATTATTTTTAATTAAAATCAATTGAAAAGGAATAATTAAAATGACGCGGTTTCCAAATCTCACCCCACGCCCCGTTTAAAAATCGTTTCGACAGCTTGGCGACTCCGCTGGGGACTTTTTAGAGAGTCAGGCCTATAGTCGATTAATTAATTGTCTTTGCAAACGAAAGTTGTAATTCACTTTAATTTGATTTTTGATCCCTGATTTGTTTTAAATTGTTGTTTGCATTTTAATTTGCGTTTTAATTAACAATAATAGTTGTACTAATGTGTGATCTACATGTTTTCAGTTTTCTGACTTTCACTTAGTCTATTGTTTTCTTGGATCGAGGCAAAGGATTATGTTTCCCCACTGTGCTGTAAACCTTTAATATTTAGAGCATTCTAACTGTGCTCTGTCCCGTTAGGTGGGGTGAAAGCTACGCTTACGTGAGAAAAATTACTTTTCTCCGCATGGGCTTTAGCTAGTAACCTCGGGGTACATGCCTTATGTTACGAGTGAAACATTGAGTTTCCTCGCATGGACATAGGGAAATGTATCCTCTCGAAATGAACTTGATCCGTTTTAAGCCTATAATGGGCGAGGATCGAGGGTCTGGCAGCCCAAGGGGGCACCAGCAAAGGATAATTCGAGGACCCTTTTAGAAATACTGAAACTCTGCCCATCTTATGTTGAATCTCTGTCCGCAGGCACAAAGGGGAAACCATTCTAACTTTTCCCTCGAATTTATTTTTTTATTTTATTTTTTTTGGCAAAAAGTATGCGAACTAGAGATCATGTGGTTAGGTTTATTTTTCAAACATGCATGTGAATTAGATACCATGCGGTTAGGATTTTTTATGATAACAAAACATGTGGGTAAATATCATGTTGGGTAGGATCTACTAAAGCATGATTCAGTAGATGCCATGTTGGGTACCATGTGAAATAGGTTTAGGATGTATATATTTTCTATCTTCATGTTTTTGACTATTCATTGTAATACTAAACAGTTTTGTTTTTGTCTGTGTTTTATGTTTTATTTTACCACTGCATTGCATCATCATTTATGAAAAAAAGGTGTTGATTCCAAGGTGGTCATAAAAGTAGAAGGCGGTCATAAAATGGACAAGCTTTCATAACAAGGAAGTGGATAACGCAGAAGTGAGGTCGTGGTCCGAGGAAACTCAGAGGAAGAAAGGCGACAGTTTTGACTGAAGATTACTATCAGTACTACCAGAGGTTGCCTCCGGTCAGTCTAAAGCAAAACGATTTTGCAGAGTACGCGAAATTTGGGAAAGTTGGAATTCTGATGTGAAATACTCTTTCTGGCAAAAGTATGGTGACATCGCCCTTCTGTTGTACGTGAAAGTAACGAACCCCTAATCAAAGCTCTCGTCTAGTTTTGGAATCCCGCATATAGCTGCTTCACTTTCAACAAGGAAGACATGACTCCCACGTTAGAAGAATACACCTCCTTGTTTCATTTCGAGACGATACACTTGGACCGTATCTACTCAAAAGCCTCAAGGACATAATCCTTTAAGGGCAAGCTCGCAAGGATTACTGGGATGGGAGAGAAGTGGGTTGTTGATCGAATCCAAAAGAAGGGAGAGTCCGATTGCTTCCCTTGGTCATGCCTCAAGGAGCTTATCGTCAAGCATAGCGATCGAAAGAGCATGGAGATTTCGCCTTGGGAATTTATTGGTTTGATGATTTTCCCGAAAGTTCTTTATCACATGGAAGCCGCAGTGGTCGATTTATTCGAGCGTTTTGGAAAGGAAGGTAAACCCTGTTCCCGCGGTTTTGGCTGAAACATTCAGAGCACTTAGCAGCGTTGCAGAAGAGCTGAGAGGGCTTCACCGGGTGTGTCCAGCTGCTTACTGTTTGGATATGCAGTCACTTCTGGAAAATTGACCGAGTAATAGTCGACGATTTTCTACGGCCTATTCACCCTTAAAAGATTCCTCACTAAAGAGTGGCCAGAGCATCTCACCAGGAAAGATTGGGTTTCACTCTTCAAAATTTACAGGAGCATGAATAGTGTGGCGTGTCCCCTGGTTAGCTTTTGTGGATGTGTTGTACAAATGCGGGGATTCCGATTGGGTAACCCTAGTAGGGTTATGGGGTGGAGTAGTTATCGCCACTGATGGTACTAAGGCAATTTGGGGCACGCCAATTCGTCCCAGCTACATCCGGTCTGAAGGCATCTGAATTTGTGTACTGTGGAGATCATTACAAGAGACTGCTCGTGCAATGTCAGAGGCGTGGAAGTCAACCTTAGAACTGATTTCATAGCAGCTGAGGTCATGCTGACACCAGATTACGTGGCATGGAGGGCGGTGCAAAGAATGATATCATTCCTTGGCGGATCGTGACCAAACAATTCCTTTGGAAGTACAGTTTAAATACGTACCTCTAAGTTGGAGATACTGAAGAGTGAATTCGAAGCGGAAATCGCCAGGAAGGAAGCAGAGTGTGAGGCCCTTAGACAAAGAATTTCATGTTGGACATCGATAGGGATTCTATAATACACAGTTTGCTTATGCGCAAGAGAAAGGATGAAGTGGAGGCCAATCTCACTAGTTTACAGAGCGATTACCAAAAGATGTCGAGCACGGGGCAATTGTTGGCCTCGGGAAAACTTCAGAGCAGTGGCGGTTAGAGCTCCGGGCTGAGAGGGATCGTCGAGTTAGAGACGTCAGAGCCGAGAGAGCACACCGGTCAGAGAAGTAGAGACAGAGAAGAAGAAAAAGAAATCAAGAACTTGAGTCCGAGAGAAAGGTCCTGGGTTAGGGTACTGAAGAGCGAAAGGACAGAGGCTAAAGAGTTAAGACAAAGGTACACCTTGAGCAAGAAGCGAGAAGAATTGCATGCTAAATATTGAACTCAGAATGAAGGCAAATAACATGCAACTTGAACTTGAGGTTAGAAAGAAAAGAATCGACGAGCTCGAAACTGAGAAGAGGCAAAGCAAAGAGCTAAAATTAAATCGGGAGAATGTGCTCCAATGCAAACAGGATGAAGTATTCCTCTGGATACAGAGTGCGGAGCAAAGAACGAACGGATAGAGTACTCAATCAAGAGATGCACGAAATGAATCAAGGCATGAGGAAGAGCTAGCTCAGCCAAGGCAAAGAAGAGTACAGTGCCTACGTTATGCAGCTTGAGAGTTCCTTATCTGCAGAAAATAGTCAGCGTTGCCCAGTGGATCAAGGGTTAGCCTCGAGGAAACGTTGCTTTGCAAAAGAAGATTCATGATTTAGAGGCTGCCTTACGAAACTGCCAGACACAATCGCTGGTCTCGAGCGCTCCGTCCAAGGCACCAGACTGCAATGGCAAAACTCAAACGATCACTTTAGAGACTGGAAGACAACTGAATCACGTGATCCGAAGACCATGAATCAGTTAAGTGGCGTTGCGAGGCAGTTGGGAGAGATGGACCTCCAAGCAAAAGTCATCCAGCTATGCCAATCCAGCATCAGGCGTAGGAAAGGGCGATTGGCTTGTCAATCAAATAGTAGAGCTGAACATGAGAGCTAGGCCATTTCTGTAGTGGACTTTCTTGTAAAAATGATGCTTTTGGTCCTAAATGAAAGTTGTTCTAAGACTGATCGCGTCTTATGAATCAATGCCTTTCTGCATGCATTTGCATTTATTTGCACGTTAAGTTTTTTGGCATTTTATCGCACTTTACATAATTTGCATTCATCCTCAAAGCATTAAAATTAACAATAAGGGATACATTACAGAATACTGGGAATTTCAAGCATCACTATAACACAAGGAAGGCCATGGATGATAATTGCTCAAATAGAAAGAACTCAATTGCAGTTGCAAGATGATCTGAGGAAATGCAAGAAGATATGCTTAAGGCTCAAGAGGATGTTGTCTAAGTTGGCAAATTGCTGAGAGGGAGAAATCCGAGCACGGAAAGGCCCATGAGCAAACAAGTGAAGAACCACTTTACCCCCCAGGGTTTACCCCGGTACAGTCTCCGAATATCCAAGGAACATCTGTCCATACCAAAGTACATAAATCCTGACGGCATTGCAGTGAATCCGCAACCTGGATCTTGTTCGCATCCCGAAGAAAGCCCATATCACCAGGTCCGAACTTGATGAAGAAGCAAAGAAGAGCGAAAACAAGTTGTTGCAGGAGCAATATAAGCAGCTAGCAAATGAAGTACAAGCTATGAAAGAAGATACCAGCTTGTATGGTCTCGACGCTAAGGAACTGAGTTTAGTTCCTGATCTGGTCCTACCTCCCAAGTTCAAAAACCCCTGACTTTGAGAAATACGACGGTACCCATGCCCTTCTGCCCATATCACAATGTTCTGCAGGAAAATGACTGGTTACGTAGGGGACGACCAGCTGTTGATCACTGTTTCCAAAGCTTAGTAGCTCAGCATTGCGATGTATAATCAACTAAGGAGAGTTGATGTCAGGACATGGAAAGACCTGGCCAATCTTTTCTCGACCAGTATAAGCATGTGAAGGACGTCAGGCCTAACAGAATGGTGCTGCAAGCAATGGAGAAGAAGCATAGTGAAAGTTTCAGACAATATGCTCAGAGGTGGAGAGAGGTAGCAGTACAAGTCCACCCACCGTTTGGTAGAGGAAGAAACGAACCTACTTTTTGTAATACCTTGAAGGCTCCATTTTTCTCACATTTGTTGGTAATCCTTCTCGAAGTTTTGCTGATATAGTTACGGCGGAGAATGATCGAAATGGCGATCAAAAGCGGGAAGCTTGAAATGGCGATCAAAAGCGGGAAGCTTGAGGGAGGAGATTCCAGCAAGAAACAACCGAGAGGAAGAAGGAAAACGAAGTCAACAAAATAAGGCAGTATGATTCCCATAATATCACAGTGTCCCGACCACAGGGAACGGTAGCATCACCCAAATTGACAATAGGCAAGGGGCAAGAGATCCAAGGAGAGAGAGGCCTCAATTTGATCCGATTCCCATGACTTATAAGGAGTTATTCCACGAATTATATGATCGACATGTAGTCTCACTTATCATGTGGACCCTATACAACCCCCGTATCCCAAGTGGTATGATGTTAGTGCTAAGTGCGAATACATGCAGGGGTTTCCGGACATTCTATTGAAAATTGTCCCGCTTTCAAAAAAGGTCGTCCAAGCTCTGAGAAGAAGAAACGTCATCAACTTTGGTGACAGTGAACAGCCAAACATAGCCCAGAATCCATTGCCAAACCATGCAGGAGCCGGGATTAATGCAGTCGCTGAAGAGAAAGGAAAAAGACTGTAAAAAATGTTAGGGAGGTGATGTCACCCATGTCTTGGGTGTGGTGCCAAATGGTCAAGGTAGGACTATTAAAGACTAATCTGCCACGTGAACATTTCAATAACGAAGAGATGTGCCACTACCATAACTGCACAAAACACAGTATACAACAGTGTTCTGATTCTTAGGGCTGGTACAAGAGATGATGGATAGTAAGGAAATCGAGTTCTTCAAAGAAGGGGCTGAGAAAGAAGAAGCGGAAGTACGCCTCTGAGGGATCATCCAAAGAGGTATAGTGCTAGTTGTCCCCTCATTACTCCCAAGAATCGAGTGGCTGAGAAGGTAGCTCCAAAGGGATTATTACACCTCCCTCTCCGTTCCTGTACAAAGACAATAAACAGGTACCCTGGAGATATACTTGTCAAATAGGAGAGGTGACAAAGCAACAGGAAGAGGTAGATGAAGTGGGACACATGACCAGGAGTGGTAGATGTTATCCAAAGAACCTGAGAAAAAGATTGCTGTCGAGAAAGGAAAAAGTATCGATGTGCAGATAAGAGAAGATGAACCCATCGTCAATGAGCCAGTAACGGAGAATGAAGCGATGGAATTTTTAAAATTTCTGAAACTAGTGAATACGTATTGTTGAGCAATTGCACAAGCTGCCTGCCGTATTTCTGTCCTATCACTTCTTCTGAGTTCAGAGGCTCATCGCAACGCCCTGTTAAAAGTTTTAAACCAAACATTTGCGAAGGAGATACCCACAGAAAAGCTGGACCGACTAGTTGCCAACATCCAGGCCGATAATTTTTATCTTTTTCTGAGGACGAGATCCCTTCTGGATGATTGGCAATCATAAGGCCCTACACATCACAGTTAGGTGCAAAGGGCATGTTCTATCCAGAGTACTGATAGATAACGGTTCGGCGTTAAAATGTGATGCCCTTGACCCTGAAAAAATTGCCAGTGGACAGCACCCTGATGAGAAGCTGTCAAAGTGTGGTTCGAGCTTTTGATGGAACGAAAGAGAGAAGTTCTAGGCAAGATTGATATCCTTTGACTATTGGCCCGGCGATATACGAAGTGGAGTTTCTTGTGATGGACATCATGCCTACATACAACTGTTTATTGGGAAGGCCCTGGATTCATCAGGCCGGTGCGGTTCCGTCAACGTTGCACCAAAGGATAAAATTTGCAATGGATGGGAGGCTTATATGCATCATGAGGAAGACATTATTGCTTCGGTTTTACTACTGCTCCATACGTTGAAGTGGAAGAGCAAGTGTGAATGTTCTTTCAGATCGTTGGAATACGTCAATGCCATGTTTGTGGCAGAAGGAAAGAAGATCCCGAAGCCTAGATTGTCAAACTGCACCAAAATGGGGCTTAAGCTGACTCTTGGAAGAGGAGCAAAAATTGGCAAAGGGTTGGACGTCGGTTGCAAGGACTGGTGGGCCCAATCTACCCTGTAACTAAAAGAGACAGGTTCGGTTTAGGGTATCAGCCAACTTTAAAAGAAAAAATGAGAAGCATCAAGAAGATTCAGGAATTGAGAAAGGCAAGATTGACTGGTGAGGACCCACGCTGGGAGCCCATGACATTCCCGCCATTGAGCAGCATTTTCGTATCAGGAGGATATATGTTTCAAGGGACTTTGGAAAGCAGTAAAGGGATAGTTGAGAATGCCTTGGAGGACTTGGGCATTAATGTCATAACCGATGAGGAGTTCAAAGAAATGAGAGCTATGGGCATCTACCCTGCGCCACTGGGCTTGTGTTGAACAACTGGACTGCGGAGGAATTGCCTGTAGTTTACAAATCTTTTGCAGAGTAATACACTAGAACTCTTCCCTATTGTTCATACCCTGGGACAGTAGGTGATTTGATGTAAAGGGTTAAGTTGTGTGTCTTTACTTGCTTTCAATAAAAGATGTGTTTTGTTAATTCCCAAATGGCAACATTTCCTCATGCATTTTTGTTTGAATATACACATATATTATTTCTTTCTATTTGTTTATATGGGAAAAGATTCTCCCATATGTATATATGTATATGTATATATATCTTCTTTTTCGTTATCCTTTCAGGAACTCAGATATCAATAATACGAATGCTATGACTCTGACCCGGAGATTGATTTCGAGATGCCCATATGTCAAGGGGAAATCGAAGGTTGTGATGATGAGGGATGTGAACCACCTCAGAATTACTAAGATGGTGGAACAGGAAGATGAGCAGATCCTGCCTCACGAAGAGCTTACAGAGATCTTGAACCTGGGTACAGATGAGGATAGAAAGGAAATAAAGATTGGTACCACCATGTCACTGAAGGGAGGCAAAGCTTGATAGAATTACTTCAAGAGTTCAAGGATGTATTTGCTTGGTCATACGAGGACATGCCAGGGCTGGATACAGAATTGGTTGTCCATAAATTACCAATAAAGCCTGATTGCAAGCCCGTACAACAGAAACTGAGAAGAATGAGACCCGAGATGCTGCTCAAGATTAAAGAAGAAGTGAAGAAACAATTTGATGCTGGGTTTCTCACAGTGGCCAAATATCCTGAGGTGGGTAGCAAATATTGTCCCAGTACCAAAGAAGGATGGGAAAGTACGAATGTGTGTCGACTATAGAGATCTGAATAGAGCTAGTCCAAAGGATAATTTTCCTTTGCCACATATAGATACGTTAGTGGACAATATGCTGTAAATTCCTATTCTCATTTATGGATGGTTTCTCCGGCTATAATCAAATTAAAATGTACCCTGAAGATATGGAGAAAACAACGTTTATCACTATGTGGGGGACGTTTTGCTATAAAGTCATGCCGTTTGGATTAAAGAATGCAGGGGCAACCTATCAGAGGGCCATGGTGACGTTGTTTCAGACATGATGCATAAAGAAATTGAAGTATGTCGATGATATGATGTCAAAGCCAAGACGGAGGAGGAACATGTCGAGAATTTGAGGAAGCTCTTTCAAAGATTAAAGAAGTGCCAACTAAAACTTAACCCAAATAAGTGTACTTTTGGGTGACATCGGGAAAACTGTTGGGATTCGTAGTGAGCCGAAAGGGAATCGAAATAGATCCCGATAAAGTAAAAGCCATTCAAGATTTGCCAGCCCCAAGAACACAGAAAGAGGTTCGAGGATTTTTGGGGAGATTAAATTACATCGCTCGGTTTATCTCGCAGCTGACCGAAAGATGTGATCCCATATTCCGCCTTCTTCGTAAGAATGATTCAGGAGAATGGAGTGAAGATTGCCGAGAGGCTTTTGAGGCAGTAAAGAGATATCTTTCGAATACTCCGATCCTAGCGCCACCTATCCCAGGAAAGCCTTTAATTCTTTACTTGTCCGTTTATGACAATTCAATGGGATGTGTGTTGGGGCAACATGATCAAACTGAGAAGAGGGAGAGGGCTATCTACTATCAGTAAGAAGTTCACTGAGTGTGAGGCCAGATACTCACCAATTGAAAAATTGTGTTGCGCTTTAGTGGGGCTACCAGAAGACTTAGACAGTATATGTTGTATCATACTACCTGGCTCATATCTAAGCTGGACCCTTTAAAGTATCTAATGGGGTACCTGCATTGTCTGGAAGGTTAGCCCGTTGGCAAATCCTGTTGTCCGAATTTGATATCCAGTATGTAAGCCAGAAAGCAGTTAAAGGGAGCGCCATAGCAGAATTCATTGCGAGTAGGGCTTCAGAAGAATATGAACAGTTGAACTTTGATTTCCGGATGAGGATTTAATGGCTATCTCGGAGGAAGAAACAATTGCTCTTGCCGGTAACTGGAAGATGAACTTTGATGGTGCTTCAAACGCCTTGGGGCATGGGATTGGGGCAATCTTGGTCTCACCAAGTGAAGAGCATATCCTTTTACCAGTCGGCTCAATTTTGATTGTACAAACAATATGGCTGAATATGAGGCTTGTGTTATGGGTCTTAGAGCAGCTATTGAACTCAAAGCAAAAATGCTGAAGGTATATGGGGATTCAGCTTTGGTAATTTACCAACTCAGAGGTGAATGGGAAACCAAAGATCCCAAACTTGTGGAATATCGTAAATTAGTTCTGGGACTTATGAAGAATTTGAAGAAGTGACTTTCAATTACCTCCCAGAGAAGAAAATCAAATGGCGGACGCCTTGGTACTTTGGCAGCGGCCTTTAAGATGAACGAGCATTCAAATATGATGCCTATTGAGATGAAGGCTTATGAGTATCCAGCCCACTGCTTTAACATTGAAGAAGAAGATGATGAAGGACCTTGGTACTATGATATCCTCCAGTATATAAGATATCAAAGTTACCCCGAACAGGCAACTGAGAATGACAAAAGGACCATTAGAAGAATGGCAGCAGGGTATGTGCTTAATGGTGAGATCTATAAGAAAAGCATGGATCAGGTCTTATTAAGGTGTGTGGACACTAAAGAAGCGAAAATGATTCTTGAAGAAGTACATGAAGGAATATGTGGCATCCATGCTAATGGGCATGTAATGGCCAGACAGATTATGAGATTTGGGTATTATGGTCAACTATGGAAACTGATTGCATCAATTATGCCCGAAAGTGTCACAAGTGTCAGATTTATGGGGATAGAATGCACACCCTCTCATCCGTTGCATGTGATGACAGCTCCGTGGCCGTTTTCTATGTGGGGCATGGATGTTATTGGGCAAATTTTCCAAAAGCGTCAAATGGTCATCGCTTCATTCTGGTAGCAATAGATTACTCACCAAGTGGGTAGAAGCAGCTTCCTATGCAAGTGTTACCCAGTCAACGATATGTAGGTTCTTGAAGAAAGAATCATCTGCGATATGGCTTACCAGAGAGAATTATCTCTGACAATGCGTTGAACTTAAACAACAAGATGATGAAATCTGTATGTGAGCAATTCAAAATAAAGCATCATAATTCCACGGTTTATCGCCCAAAGATGAATGGGGCAGTGGAGGCGGCTAATAAGAACATTAAGAGGCTTATAGAGAAGATGACTGAAACTTATAAAGATGGCATGAGAAGTTGCCATTTGCTGTTTGCCTATCGGACTTCTGTACGGACGTCTACTGGGGCAACTGTTTTCTCTAGTTTATGGGATGGAAGCTGTCCTCCCTATTGAAGTGGAAATTCCCTCGCTCGGGTTTTATCAGAGGTGAAGCTAAATGAGGCGAATGGGTACAGGCCAGATATGACCAATTGAATCTGATTGAAGAAAAGAGATTGAAGGCTATTTGTCACGGTCAGATATACCAGAAGCGGATGATACGAGCACATGACAAGAAAGTTCGCCCTCGAGAAATCCACGAAGGAAATTTGGCGCTCAGGAGGATATTGCCCATTCAAAAAGATTTCCGAGGGAAATGGATGCCCAAGTGGGAAGGACCCTATGTTGTCAAGAAAGTTTTCTCTGGGGGAGCTCTGGTCTTAACTGAGATGGATGGGTCTGAATTACCTCATCCAGTGAATTCTGACGCAGTTAAGAAGTATTTTGCTTGAAGAAAAAAGAAGAAGAAAAATGAGTGAAAATGAAAAAATAAAAAAATAAAAAAATAAAAAATAAAAATGAAAAAATGGAAAAAAGAAGGGTTCAAGATGAAAACTCGAAAAGGGCGTCTTGAAACCAAAGGAGGTCTCGAGTCGAAAACCGTAAAGGGCGACTTGAGTTTTAAATTCAGAGTTCGTGCATGGTGGATAATCTGAATTGTTTTTGGAAGTAGGAAGAGCTCCTGACATGGGTAACGACAATGGCAGTTGGGATTGAGACCAAAGATTAATGGGAGATTTTGGGGTTCAGAAAGAGCTTCGCACTCTTAGGTGTCATCACAATTTTGGAGATCCTTTTCACAGAAGCTACACTCGAGTCATTCTGACGGCCAGTTCAAAAGCATTTGTGTTATTGATATTTGAAGACACCTATCCTTTGGTTCTTTTCCGATTAAAAGTTTGTCATGTAGTTGTCTAAAAATTCTTCGCATTTATATAAATAAAGAGATATTTTCCCCTTAATTTCCCTTTTACAAGCATCTAATTTTGAAAAAGTTAAAACGTATAGCTTAACTTGTGGTACATGAGATCATTTGTATTATTATGCAAAAGGTTTTGGAAATGCAGGTATTCTGAAGCTAGTAAGGTTTTAACCCATAAGCTGTAGGGTTGCGAAAAGCTAAAACTTGGGATTCATAGACAATCTTAGCCATTAATGGATGACCCAAGGATGTTGTCATTTATCAAGAAGATTGGTCAGGGGTACTGGCAGGCCTCAAGAAAGAAGAAGTCAAAGTCTTGTCAAGCCAAAAGTTATAGTATTGAGAGTATCAACTGGGGTGAACGGGTGAAATGCTCTATGCCCAAAGCGAAACCGAGTTCCATTGAAATCAAAGGGGATAGTATTCTGTCGAAGAAGAAAGTGCATTAAATTTCATATTGCATACATCGTAGGCATGAATAGGATCATGACATTGCATGATTATTTTAAATGTTTGCAGATTCCCAACAATTATTGAAGATTGTTCGAGTCTCATACTCTCTGAAGAAATAGGGAGCAGACGCAATTGATGAAGATTGTGGGTCTTATACTCTCTGAAGATATAGGGGGCAGACACAATCGTTGAAGATCGTTCGAGTCTTATACTCTCTGAAGAAATAGGGGGCAGACGCGATTGTTGAAGATTGTTCGAGTCTCATACTCTCTGAAGAAATAGGGAGCAGACACGATTGTTGAAGATATTCGAGTTCTATTCTCCCTAGAGAAAGAGGGAGCAAACCCGTTTGAAGAAGATATTCGAGTTCTATTCTCCCTGAAGAAAGAGGGAGCGAACCTGTTTGAAGAAGATATTCGAGTTCTATACTCCCTGAAGAAAGAGGGAGCGAACCAGTTAGCAGAAGATTCTTGAGTTCTATACTCCCTGAAACAATAGGGGGCGGACTCGTTAGCAGAAGATTATTCGAGTTCTATACTCCCTGAAACAATAGGGAGCGAACCCGTCCCCAGAAGATTCTTCAAGTTCTATGTTCCCTGAAACGATAGGGAGCGAACCCGATTTTGAAGAATTTTTCAAGTCTCGCTTATCCTGAAGTTGTAGTGAAGCGGATTAATCTTTTGAATTTTTCACGACTGGACAAATTTGACCATCCATTGATCTTTGCTCTATTCTCGTTCCACGACAATGAACAAAGAGGGGCAGCTGTAGACGCTCAATTTGTCCGGGGTGTTATTCGTGTTTAATCGGGTTTTATTATTGTTTTTATTGCAATTTCGGTTATTAGCATAAGTTTGGTATTATGTATTATATATATATATATATATATACGGATAAGTAATTAAATAGTTAAATAATTAAATAATAAATATATAAAATATGCACTAAATATTGCCATTTTGTTACAGGCCGAACCAAACAATGAAAAACACAACAGCCCGGTTGTTATGGGCCCAACTCTGGAAAACCTAAACCCGTTAGGGTTCCATGTCACAGCCTCCAGCGCCGTATCATTGAAGGCCGTTGGATCTGGATTCAAGATCCAACGGTTCCCAACTCCCAGCAATCCCCGAGCCAGCTGCAGTCTCACGGGAAGCCAACCCTGCTGCCAGATCACGCACGCCCAACCGGACAATAGCTCGCCTCCCCACAGCTGCCGCCCGTGATCTGCTCTCGCCAGTGCCCTGCAAACACACGAAACAAGAAGCAGAACGAGAGGCACGGAGAAATCGAGGAGAGAAAACCAACAACAAAAAACAGATATAGAGAGGGACCGAAGAGGATGGATGATCAGAGAAGGAGAACCCTAAAGTTATCAATCATGATCCAAGCAAAAAATCGATCAACTCATTAGCTATCATCGAAAAGAAAAAAAACACAAAACCAGAAAAACATAATCGCAAAACCGGTGATCATCGAGAGAAGATTCAAACGAAAAGCCATCAGCCGCTAGAAAACCCAAAAGTCAGAAATCCTTACCTTTCCTGCCCAGATACGTTCTTCATCTTTGCTAGGAACCAATACCTCATCGAATCGAAGGTAAACCCCTTCGTCTTCCATTGCTTTCCAGTCGTGCATGCCTGTTTGGGCCTCCGGTTTAGGGACTTGAGGGGTTTTCAGGTCTAGGAAGCTTGAGTTCGAGTTCTATGAGGCTAGGTTTCTGGGTAAAGGGAGAGTGAGGGAACCGAGGGGTCTAGGTTTCTCATCGGAACCAGTGGTGCAAGGTTGGCCACGGCGTTGGTCTTTGACTGGAGAGTGAAACAGAGTGGGATTCGAGGGTTTGGTTTGAGTCACGGGTTAGGGTCGTGTTTATTTTAGGAAGAGTTCGGCTGGGGTTGTCGTTGGGGGCTTACGAGCTCCTCATCGGAGCGTAGAACGGCGAAGCCATGGAGGCTCTGGCTTTCGCGTAGGGTTAGGCGAAGAGAGGAGAGGGATTTGAGGAGAAACGGTAGGGTATCTGGCCAAGGTTGAGAGAAAACGGCTGAGAGTTGTTTAGGGTAAGGGTTAGAATGGGTTCAGGTTTAGGAGTTTACCCTAATGTTCCGTTTGTCATAACGCCAAAACGGCGTCGTGTAGGAGGCCGTGAAACGGCATAGTTTTGGTCGGTGCCAAAACGGCAGCGCCTTGACAGCAGGGGGAGTAATCCGCGTTTTGGGATAGTGGGTTAGTAGCTGCGTGGGTCCTTCAATCTTTGATCCGTCTCGGTTTGGTCCCTAAATGGTTGTTTGTTGTAAACTTGTAATGTTACTTTTGTCTCTTGATTTTGAGCGCATTTCGTTTCGGTCCTGAAACATGAACTTTCGCTGGATTTTAATTTAGCCTCCTAACTTGCAGCGTGTTGTATTTTGGTCCTATATCACGTTTTGGCTATTTTCATGTTATTTATACACTGGATATGTAATTTGGAAAACCTTCAATCTAGTCCTATGCAATATTTTGGGTTATATTATGATTGCAGTACATGAAAATGGAATTTTTATGAAAATGAACTTGCTGTTTAACTTTTTATTTTAGTCCTTCTAATATTTTATGCATGTTTGTTAGGCTAATTAGATTTATTTTAAATATGTTGCATGTGTATATTATTTCGAGCATGTTGTCCATACGCACTTAGGTGTATTTCTTTTTAAAGCATGTTAGCCTCATTTACTTTAATCGCATGTTCAATTAATCTTTGCATTAACATCACTTTGTATGATTTGCATGATATCCTCATATGCATAACTTGACATTATTGCATAATCGGAATTAAGGGTAATGCCCTTCTAATCTAAAATTATCAGAATGGCTTTCCTTAACTTACAGGAAAGTTGTTTTGACGATTTTAAATTAAAATGGTATCCCGTCAGTAACGCCTAATTAAATTTGGATATATCATTGTAAAATTTGGGAGCGAAAGAAAAGGAAATATTCGACTATTTAAACTTTTCGAGAAAAGGTCGTTAGAACTGAACTAAAGATCTGGTCTCGATATTTTTAAATAATCGAATATTCTTTATCTTTCTAATGACTTGGTAATTTTAAGTTAAATCTATTTTGTTGCTTTGAATGTTGCAAATTTGCATGTTTGTCGTTTAAAGGGATCATTAATCAAATCAAATTTGAACTTGTGAAATTCGTTGCAAAGAAATTAATTAATCGACTAGGTACCGATTTAGGGCGTTGTGGGGGTGCTAATCCTTCCCCATACGTAATCGACTCCCGAACTCAGATTTTGATAACGCAGACCTCTACTTGTCGTTTTAATTAAAATTAATTTTTATTTAAAATGACAAAATGTTTTTGGGTGCCCAATCACACCCTAATCAAAGATTGGTGGCGACTCCTCGAACCTTATATTTTTACCGTAACGGAATTTCCAATTTTTCGAAACGAGAGGTTTTCTAAAATTGCATCGTTTTTAATTAAAAATTCAATTGAAAAGAGAATAATTAAAAATGACGCGGTTTCCAAATCTCACCCCACGCCCCGTTTAAAAATCGTTTCGACAATAATGACAATCAATACAGTTTCCAATCTAAAAAATACCAATAAAAATATCAAGTCAACACATAGTTAGATAGATAAACAACTGAGTAACCAAAACAAGAGCAATTTAAAAAGTGCAGCGATCAAATTTTAAAAAATATTTCATTAACCAAATAAGAATGATTAGAAAGTTGAATGATGGCTTGTGTAATTTACCAAAATTCAATTTGCAAGTAGGTGCCTCCAACGAAAATTCGGACATAGAATCGTCGTTGTTTACCTTTTCTGTTTCTCTGTTCATCTAGAGTGTCGCCGGCTTTTACCTACTTTTCCTCTAATTTTTCCGAGTTCGTAATTTATTTATTAACGCCCCATAGCTTCAAATCCACAGACTACAATTTTCCATTTATCTATTTGATTTTGAGGTAACTGTGTTTCGGTTGAAGTTGCGTGCCATGGATTCTTCTCCGTCTTTATCACCGAGCTTTAATAAGTATCCCGACGACTATGACGGCGATTTTGAATTCAAATTACAGCTCAAAGAAGACGGGACGGAGGAGGAAGACGACGAGTTTTCGTTTGTTTGTGTAAATGCCGATGAATCGCCGGTTTCTGCCGACGACGTGTTCCCCTTATTCAACCAAGATCTTCTCTTCGCCGATGAGAACGGCTCGGCTTCGAATTCGAAAGACGGTGACGTGTCACCGCGGCCGCCGCTGAGGAAGCTTTTCGTGGAAGATTCGCTGGACGCGTTGGAACTTGTGAGACCGTACTGCGAGTGGAAAAGAGATGATAGAATAACCGTGGAGGCGACGTCACCGGACACGTGTAAGAAGAGCAACTCCACGGGATTCTCGAAGCTTCGGAGGGTTCGAGATTTTATGCTCCGGAGTAACAGCGACAGCAAAGACGCGTTCGTCTTGTTGAACCACCCGTTTCCTTTCTCCGCTTCGGCGGCGCAAATGGAGAGGAGGAAGGAGATGGAGGAGGAGAGGAGAGCGAAGGTGAAGGTGGTCGGAGAGAAACCGCCGAATGGGAAGAGAGAGAAGGGTGAGAAAACGGCGTCGTTGTCGGCTCACGAAAAGCTTTACGTCACGAACAGAGCCAAGAGGGAAGGTGATAAACGGCGGTCGTATTTGCCGATACGGCAGGTTGGTTTTTTCACCAACGTCAATGGAATTAGCAGAAATGTTCATCCATTTTAGGATTCAATTAACTTTTTAATTTAATTTGTTATGTAACAATATTAAATCAATATTTATTAATTTTTTAAATGTTTTATTTATCAGAAAAAAGAGAAAATTCTGTAACTGTTATATGTAAACTGCTTAAATAATAAAAATCAATAACTTCGAAGTTTATTAATGTTGTCATTATTCTATTACATTTGAATAATTGAATCCATTCGATAAAACAAATTGAGTGAAAAAAACATAATAAAAATTTTATAAAGTTTTTTTACGGAAATTCGCTAGTTTTATTAAAAATAAAAAATATAAATATTTATAAATATAACGCAAAAAGTATAATTATGATATTTTCTTAAAACCGTTGACACGAAAACTAGCCACTTATATCATACAATGACCAAATAAGGAAAAGTCTAAAAAACATAACTAAAAAGCTCAAACAAAATAAAGATACGAACAAGTTTGACTGCATCGACAGGCATACCACAAAAGGAGATGAAGCTACTGAAGTCCACCGATAAATCACAAATCTGAGTCAAGTAACGTGAAAAAATTGTCCACTAAATGCAAAATGTGTATCCAAATCAATCTGAGGGTCCAAAGCAGAGAAGATCATCATAATAACAAATAAGCGTAATTTTGATCAGTCATGACGATGTCAAATCTAATATTGAGAAAAAAATAAATGAAAACAACGGTTAAAAACCGTAATCTACCAAAAGGCAGAGAAAAATGTGTCACAAAAGAAGAGAGGAACATATCACAAAGACAGAGGAAAATATCACAAAGACATAATTATTCTTATTAAAAAACTAAAAAATAGAGAAAAAATAATTGACGGGCGGCAATCAACATCAAAATCAATGCCGCCACCGGTTAAACAAAATTAAAGAAGAAAAAAATTGGATTGATCAAAAAAATTGACACAAATTGTAAAGAAGAAAAGTATGAAATATAAAGAAGTGGAAAAAAGGGCTAGGGTTTTTCTTAAAAAACTACTTTTAATTTTTTTATAAAGTTAGAATGATTAAATTGACAAAATTAAAATAATTTTTTATTTGACATATATATATATATATATATATATTTAATAAAAATGGTTAGTTTTATTAAAAATAGAATATTCAAAATTATAAAGAGAATTACAATTATTGTGATAAACTAAACATACAATTAGGATATTTTATTATAATATTGACACAAAAAATTAATCAATTTAGATCATAAAAGGATTATACATGGAAAAGGTTAAAAACTCAACTAAAATACTCGAACGAAAATTGATACGCACATATCTGACTGCATCGACAAACGATCCACAAAAGGAAATCAAGCTACTAAAAGACCATTGAGAACCGTAAATCAAAACCGAATATAATGAGAAATCATCAACACACTCAGAACATCGTATTCAAATTCAATATGAGGGCCCAAAGCAAAGAAAATCAACGGAATTACAAATAAGAAGGGGTGTTTAATCGGTCGGTTCAGTCAATCAACTCAACCGAACTATAAAAAAATCGTTAATCGAATTTTTTTCTCTTAATCGTTAACCGAACTATTTTTTTTCAAATTTTTTTAACCGAACCAAATAAATTTCGTTTAATCGACCAGCTAATCGAATTAACCAAAATTTATATATATAATTCAATTGATTAGTTTAGCAATAACCGAAAATTATACTATTAAGAGTAAGTAATTTATAAATTATATGTATAATATATTAAATATTTCAAACTTCAATTAATTCAGTTAATTAACCGATTTCGAATTGAATTAACCGATAATAGAAATTTAAAAAAATTAATTGTTAACCAATCAAACCAAAAATTAACCGACGGATTAACTGAAAAAACTTTGATATGGTCGGCTAATTCAGTAAAAACTGAACTTTGAACACCCCTATAAATAAGCGAAAGTTGTGGAATCATCAAATTCAATCTTGAGAAAATATAAAATAAAAATAATGAACAAACAATCGAGAAAGAAAATAAAAAAACATGTCACAAAAACAGAAAAAATATGACATAAAACTAGAGTTATTTTTATTAAAAAAATAAAAACAAAGAAAAAAACCCGACGGTCAAGGATGAACATCAAATTCAGTACCACTATCGACTAAACAAAATTAAAGAAAAATTATAATACATATTAAATGCCACAGACCCCAAAAAAAGAGAGCGGGTTGTCACGGACTTAATCCGTGACAGGGTGCACAAACCTTAAAATTAACTTAAAAACATATCCATTTAAATAATGAAATTAAATAAAAATTACATGTATAATATAATTTAAAAAATACTATAATATAGTAAGTACTAAAAATATGGGTAAACTACATATTTAGTACCTAAGTTATCAATTTTGGTATATTCAAGTACCTAAATTTTTAAAATTATACCTAAAGTTTAGTTTTTGTTTCATTTTAGTAAGTCATCATTAAAAACTTTATTTTTTTTTGTTTCATTTTAGTACTCCATTCAAAATTTAATGTTACGTTTTGAAAATTTTGAAAGTTTAGACACTAAAACAGACCAAAACTGATAGTTTTGATACTAAATACGTTAAGTTTTTAATAGTGGGATACTAAAATGAAATGAAAACTAAACATTAGGTATGATTTTGAAAAAATCAAAAGTTTATATACTAAAACGAATCAAAAATGTTAGTTTAGGTACTAAATGGATAGTTTACCTGTAACATCCTCAATATCGGGTTAGTGACCAAATTGAAATATTTCAAAATTTGTTGGTCAAAGTAAAATAGTTGAATAATTCAATGATTTATTTGGGGATATTTTCCTTAAAGTTATTAGTAATTATCAAAAGAATTAAAGGGCAAAATGGTCATTTAGCATGAAAGATATTTTTCCCCAATAATATGATTGAATCACGTGGAGGTGGGGGAAAGAGTTATATGAAAACTCTTTCTTCTTCCTTTCTTCTTCTCCCAACCTTGGAAGCTAGGCAAATGTAAGGGTTTTCTGAGTTGTTAATTATTTGTTAAATTAAAGGTTAGGTTTTGATCATTAGATGGTAATTAAGCTTAAGGAAAACTTAAATTGTCTTATAATCAAAAGATGAAGAAGTTATAAGAGAATTAAGAAAACGAGTTTTTATATGAAATCATGAAAAAGAGTTGATAAGTTGAATTTGAAGTTAAATTTGACTTGTCATCATGATAATTAAGGAATATGAAGTGTTAGAATTGTATTTAGAACATATTGAAATTTGAGTATGATTCTTGAATTACATATGAGGAATAGAATTTTTAAGTTATAGATGATTTTCATGGATATAAGTTGGTTTAAGTAATGGTAGTTGAGTTTAATGATATGATAGGGGTTTAAAATAGAAGAATTGAGTAAGAATTGATGATTTTCGGGCTTAAAGTACAATTTCTGGGCAGAGGGAACCGATACCTATGAAGGGGAATCGATTCCCCTTCTTGAACGAAAAATTTCCAGTATGTTCAAGGGGTATCGATTCCCCCTGGGGGGGAATCGATACCCCCTAAAGCAAAAATGAAATTTGGTTCAATAATCTGGCTTAAGTTGTTAACATCAAGTTTAATGTTTAGGCTTCTGATAGTTGTTTTGAAATGTTATATTTATGTAGATATTGAGCCTAAACAAGTTCCGGAATAATCAAAGAGATTAGGATTGAATCAAAGCAAGGCTAAGGTGAGTGCAATTTAATTGTACTGATGCTATCGAAAAATATTGGCTTACGATGAGCCAGTGACGGAGTTACTATGGTAAGAAGTGACTCCTAAAATGTTATATGATTGATATGATTTTCATGAGTGCATTTTAGTTTATAAGATTATAAGAAATTAGACATGTGATAAGTATATTTCCAATAGTTATAGTGTATGGAGTATTGATTATAAGGATGTGAATGACATGATTTGTATGATATATGAATTTGTGAGTAAAGGCATATGTGAATATAATTTGTATGCATTATATGTCATGTGAACATAAGAGAATAAAGCATGTTATATGATATGAGGTTAGGTGATGAAACATAGATGAAATATATATGATAATATAAGAATAAGACATGAATTAAATGATATATATGTGTTTATGTGAATCCATGCAAAGTGGTACGAGCTATGTGACATATGAATATAAATTCATATGAAAAGTGACATGAAAGTAAACTACGTGATTATATGCACATGTGATATGTGATCATAAGAGCAATGATATGAGTACATGAATATATGAAGCATAAGAATAATGCCCATGTTATATGATACGAGAGCTATAGGTATAGTTGGCATGCCAAGAGTAGAGGGTCTACACGGTCCTTCGGGATAAATTCTACGTGATCCTTCGGGACGTATATGTATTCTTTGGAACATGTATAAGGTCTTTTGAGACACCTACTTGACCCTTGGTATATGTGTATGATTCTTAAGGAATTTATATGTGGTCCTTATGGACAATCTTATATGGCACTACGGTGCATTTCTACGTGGCACTTCGGTGCAAATTCTACGTGGCATTACGGTGCAAATTTATACGAGCTGTGGTGACAACATTTTTGCACAACCTCGGTGTACTCACATACCTTCAGTTCTCACCAGTGTACCATGGGTTAATAAAGAGACACTAACAAATACAATATATAAGATGCATATGCTTGTGGTGATATGAAAAGTATTGCATGGATTATAGGATGTTATGGGTGTTTCTTTGTGAAATATATGTGTTCTATGATATGTATAGAAATGTTCAACACATGCTTATATGATCACAAGAAATTAGTAACAATAATATGAGTATTGAAAGGCATGTTAATGATATATGTTTTTATATAATATGATAGTATTTGCATATGTATACCTTTTGTTTATATGAAATGATATATGGTTATAGTTTATGTTTTATATGCCTCACTAAGTCAACGACTTAGCGTGTGATTGTTTCAAGCGTAGGTTTCGAGAAGAGGAAGATTGGCAAAAGTTATGCAAGACATGTCAGTTTCTCCTTTTCAAAGATCAGATCAGAAAATAAATGTATAGTATGTATTTTGTAATAATGATAAGTGGTTGACATGTAAATAAAGGTTTAAATCCGATATGTTTTAATCGGTTTTGTAAAATCATATGATTAAGTTTTGTAATGTTTTAAATGTGTATATGTAAATGGTAATTTTATACGAATGAAACCTTAGATTTTTATAAATTTATACGTATTTTACGGAAGTACTATAGCAGTACTGTAGCAGGATATTGATTCCCTGTAATAGGGGAATCAGTTCCCCTCTTTGAATATGAAACATTTTAACATTCGGGTACTGTAGCAGGTATTGTTTATTATTGTTCATATGGTACTGTTCATACGTATTTTACTGTTCATAAATATGTTTTTAATTGGATATTTTATACGAACCACAATTTAATAGAATATTGTGATATTTTCCTAAAATGAGTTCAAATGTTTTAATATTTTGTAAGAAAAAGGTTTTGAAAAGTCAATGTGACATCTCATACTCGTATTCGGGTCGGATGCGGGTTGGGGTGTTACATTTAATGGTATCAGAGCTACGGTTTAGTCGATTCTAGGCTAAAGACGAAGTCAAAAGTGTTTTAAAAAGTATACATGCTAACATAAAGTGAAAAATTTTCTGATCTGATAATGTAAGGAGTGTAATGTCTTGCAAATAGAATTAAAATGCTATGTTATAATAGATGTATGATCATAAGAGTTTCCAAAGTGAAGCATAAGGTAATAGACTGAAGGTAATAGCATTCACCTGCCCTGGCCAGGCAGGGAGAAGAGCGAAAAACCTCAGGGCGTGCCTGTACAAGATTAGAGAATGTTCTATGATGTTAAATGATATTATGATGTGTGTTTTAATTTTATACTCCTATAATTCATAGAATAAATGTATCGAAAAGAGTTGAGAACACCCGAGTTCAAGGGTGAATTTGAGAAATGTTCCATTGTTATGGAAATTTGATTAAATGATAAGAATATGATGTTAGAAGATTTTCATTTCTCCAAATTGGAGAAGTTAAATTGAGTAGTTTCGTTACTATGTGGGTAAGTTAGAGTATGGTGAAAAAATGTCACCATAAGAATGTTAAAAGATCAAGTGATGTGGTTATAGTTTGTAGAAGAGTTTAAAAATAAGTACATGGATGATCAATTCATAAAATAAATGAAGCTCGAATATATGAGCGTGAAGCAAGGGAATTACACATGCATGTGTATGAAAGTAAGTTTGGTAAGTTAAGCAGATTTATTGTTGAGTTGATTCTGATTAAGAAGTATAAGAAGGATACATGTGATTGATTGTTTAAGGCATGCACCTTAAGTTAAAAGAGTGTTACTGGTTTTGAAATTGTTCTCATTTCAATAAATGGTTAATTGCGTTAAAGCTCTAGAGAGAGCTAAGAATAAAAAGGAGTGGAGAACAAAAATCTTAGATGATTAATAGAACTAATGCTTCATAGAGTTAGGCACCATCAAATAAAGATAGAGATTTGGTTTTCAACTTTAAACCATACATGAATTAGTTGTATTCTCCGTCAGAGAATCAAATAAGATGAGATTTCGACAGACTCTAGCAGTAGAGTTTGATCTTGAAAGATTAAACAAGGAGTTAATTGATAATAAGTCAGGGTTAAAGACAACCCTTGTGAAATGGGTTAAAAGCTCTGTTAGAAGTTATGAAAATTGAAGTAGGAAAATTATTCTAAAGGGATGAGATGAGTATTGAAATCTGGTGATTTTTGAAACAAGTGGAGAAAACATAAGTATAAGAATGATAAATAAGGTTTTGTGCAAGTAAAGTTGACTATCAAAGTCATGAAAATGTGATAAAGAGTGATAGTTAAGGATAAATATATGGGTTATAAAAGAGTATGGGAGTATGAAGGACATGATATGGTCTAGTTATGTATAAGACAAAGGTAAATGGAATGGTTGAATTTGAACTAAAGGAATCGTATTATGGATGAGTGAGAATGAAGGTTTGATAAGTGAAAGAAATTTGTGATGAATTATTTGGACTGGAAATAATACATATATGGATAGTTTGATGAAGGTTTACGTTTTGATTGAAAGAAATAAGTTGACCAATAAAGTAGTGTGATGGTAAATGTATTAAGTTAAAGTATTTGTATGTTTGACGGAAACAAAGGATTGATAGAAAAGTTAAAATGATAAAGAATGATAAGTATAAATGATATGAAAAGAATGTAAAAGTATAAGGAAAAAAAATAATGAAAGAATTAAAGTAATGAAGTGAAGACTATGATAGCACAAAAGATTTATTGAAGAGGTGATATGTGAAAAGGAATATTAGAATTATAAATAGTATTGTGTATAAGCAAGAGTGTGGATATGATAAGGGATTTGCATTATAGATGGAAAGGGTTGACAATGGCTAAAAAAATTATTATGTGATGGAAATGTATTGGAATTATGAGATATTGTCAGGTTTGATAGCCAAATATGAAATGGATTCAAATACAATGTATATTTTAATTATGTAATGTGATATAGTGAAGGAGATAAGGATTTGAATGTTCAAGATAATATAAAGAGTAATAGAAAAGTTTGAGAATGAGTATGCCGGTGAACAGTTTATAAGACAAAGGAAGTTACAACATTTGATTTTGAAATAGATGAATAATACTATGTGTGCATAAGATATCGTTAAAGGAAATTTCGATGGAAAAGAATAAATAGGATCAAGTTGAGAAGGGTTGTACCCTAGATTAAAAAGTTGAGGATTGTGTTTAGAAATTTAATGTGCAATCGGATAATAGTGGAGGATCTCTACTATTCTAAAGTGGAGAAGTTAGATGAAGTAATTTAGTTGCTATGATGTTGAGCTAAAATATGGTAAACAAATGTTGTTGAACTATGTTTTGATATAACAATTTAAGGCAAAATGGTTTTTGGACTTGAATTGAATTTACAAAATGTTTTTTGACTTAATTGAATTTATTCAAAGTTTTAAAAGGTTTCAAAAACAATTCAAACTCCATTAAAATCGGATTTGAGCAAAAATGCTAAAGGGTGTCAAAGTGCATCCATGCATCCCTGCAGTGCATCCATGCATCCCTGCAATGCATCCATGCATCTGCACTAATGCATCGATGCATCATGCAATGCATCCATGCATCCAAACATCGAATGCAATTAGTGCATCGATGCATCTTGCTATGCATCGATGCATCCTTGCCATGCATCGATGCATCCTGCCATGCATCCATGCATCAAGGCTGCAACGGCTAGTAACGGCTAGTTTATTTGAATTTAATGAAGGGGTATCGATGCACCTTGATCATGCATCGATGCATCATGTTATGGGCAGCCTTTTTGAGTAGAAAAATCATCCCCAAACGACTCCAAAACATCCCCAACGGTTATATACGACATCGAACACATTCCAAGCTATAAATACAAGCTAAAGACACTTGAAGAAGTAAGAGAACAACCATCCAAGCAATCAAACACAAGAGAAGAGTTTTTCATTCTTATTTCATCTTTCTCTTGTAAATATTTTGTTCTTGTGAGCTTAATTCTTGTAAACACCTACCTTAGAGAGGTTTTCTTGTTTACATTTCTTATCCTTTTGTAAAGGGGAAAGGTTCTAGTTTAGCCCGGAAAAACTAGGGAGTTGTAAGGTTATCTCTTTGTCCTCAAAAGAAAGAACAAATTAGTGAATTTGTTGGAAAATCCTTGGTGAGGAGCTAAGGTAGTGGATGTAGACTTTGGTTGATAAAGTCGAACCACTCTAAATCGCTGTGCAATTTTCTATCTTTCAATCTCCTTACTCCCTAAACTTAAAACCATTCCGACCCCTCTTTGTAAACCATTCCGGTTGTCGATTCGAACTTCCAAAAATCCTAATAATATTAAGTTTGTGGTTTGAAAAATTCAATTTCTTAATGAAAAAGGGGGAGCTTAACATTTTCATATATTTTCCAACAATTGGTAACAATTGATATCTTTTTCATTAAACAATTTATTAAGGGGGAGTTTTACCAAAAACAAATTTTCAAATGTTTTGTTATATCAAAAAGGGGGAGATTGTTGAACTATGTTTTGATATAACAATTTAAGGCAAAATGGTTTTTGGACTTGAATTGAATTTACAAAATGTTTTTGGACTTAATTGAATTTATTCAAAGTTTTAAAAGGTTTCAAAAATAATTCAAAGTCCATTAAAATCGGATTTGAGCAAAAATGCTAAAGGGTGTCAAAGTGCATCCATGCATCCCTGCAGTGCATCCATGCATCCATGCATCTGCACTAATGCATCGATGCATCATGCAATGCATCCATGCATCCAAACATCGAATGCAATTAGTGCATCGATGCATCTTGCTATGCATCGATGCATCCTTGCCATGCATCGATGCATCCTGCCATGCATCCATGCATCAAGGCTGCAACGGCTAGTAACGGCTAGTTTATTTGAATTTAATGAAGGGGTATCGATGCACCTTGATCATGCATCGATGCATCATGTTATGGGCAGCCTTTTTGAGTAGAAAAATCATCCCCAAACGACTCCAAACCATCCCCAACGGTTATATACGACATCGAACACATTCCAAGCTATAAATACAAGCTAAAGACACTTGAAGAAGTAAGAGAACAACCATCCAAGCAATCAAACACAAGAGAAGAGTTTTTCATTCTTATTTCATCTTTCTCTTGTAAATATTTTATTCTTGTTAGCTTAATTCTTGTAAACACCTACCTTAGAGAGGTTTTCTTGTTTACATTTCTTATCCTTTTGTAAAGGGGAAAGGTTCTAGTTTAGCCCGGAAAAACTAGGGAGTTGTAAGGTTATCTCTTTGTCCTCAAAAGAAAGAACAAATTAGTGAATTTGTTGGAAAATCCTTGGTGAGGAGCTAAGGTAGTGGATGTAGACTTTGGTTGATAAAGTCGAACCACTCTAAATCGTTGTGCAAATTTCTATCTTTCAATCTCCTTACTCCCTAAACTTAAAACCATTCCGACCCCTCTTTGCAAACCATTCTGGTTGTCGATTCGAGCTTCCGAAAATCCTAACAATATTAAGTTTGTGGTTTGAAAAATTCAATTTCTTAATGAAAAAGGGGGAGCTTAACATTTTCATATATTTTCCAACAATTGGTAACAATTGATATCTTTTTCATTAAACAATTTATTAAGGGGAGTTTTGCCAAAAACAAATTTTCAAATGTTTTGTTATATCAAAAAGGGGGAGATTGTTGAACTATGTTTTGATATAACAATTTAAGGCAAAATGGTTTTTGGACTTGAATTGAATTTACAAAATGTTTTTGGACTTAATTGAATTTATTCAAAGTTTTAAAAGGTTTCAAAAATAATTCAAAGTCCATTAAAATCGGATTTGAGCAAAAATGCTAAAGGGTGTCAAAGTGCATCCATGCATCCCTGCAGTGCATCCATGCATCCCTGCAATGCATCCATGCATCTGCACTAATGCATCGATGCATCATGCAATGCATCCATGCATCCAAACATCGAATGCAATTAGTGCATCGATGCATCTTGCTATGCATCGATGCATCCTTGCCATGCATCGATGCATCCTGCCATGCATCCATGCATCAAGGCTGCAACGGCTAGTAACGGCTAGTGTATTTGAATTTAATGAAGGGGTATCGATGCACCTTGATCATGCATCGATGCATCATGTTATGGGCAGCCTTTTGAGTAGAAAAATCATCCCCAAACGACTCCAAAACATCCCCAACGGTTATATACGACATCGAACACATTCCAAGCTATAAATACAAGCTAAAGACACTTGAAGAAGTAAGAGAACAACCATCCAAGCAATCAAACACAAGAGAAGAGTTTTTCATTCTTATTTCATCTTTCTCTTGTAAATATTTTGTTCTTGTGAGCTTAGAGAGAGGTTTTCTTGTTTACATTTCTTATCCTTTTGTAAAGGGGAAAGGTTCTAGTTTAGCCCGGAAAAACTAGGGAGTTGTAAGGTTATCTCTTTGTCCTCAAAAGAAAGAACAAATTAGTGAATTTGTTGGAAAATCCTTGGTGAGGAGCTAAGGTAGTGGATGTAGACTTTGGTTGATAAAGTCGAACCACTCTAAATCGCTGTGCAATTTTCTATCTTTCAATCTCCTTACTCCCTAAACTTAAAACCATTCCGACCCCTCTTTGCAAACCATTCCGGTTATCGATTCGAGCTTCCGAAAATCCTAGCAAATGTTATTATGGGAATGATAGAAGATTCATTAAGGCGAATATTATTTCGGAAAGAGTTTAAGAAATAAGTGCGTTGGTGATTATTTTATAAGATGAAAGACGTTGAAATGTTGAGTGTAAAAAAATTGCATGGTGTATGAGAATGAATGTGGATTTGAGAAGTTAAGTAAACTATTGTTGATATAATTATGATTGGAAATATATATATATATATATATATATAAAATTGATTAGGGTTTGTGCCCTAAATTGAACAGTTGTTATTGATTAGCTGTAAGAGTAAAGATGATAGAGTTATAAGATTGGAAGAAAAGATAAAGTGAATTAATCAAGTATAATATGGATCTAGATATAGTTATGTATTTTAATTATAGAGATATGAATAAGGCAAGGAGATGAGTATTTACATGTTTTAAAGAGAGCATTGAGAAAGAAAAAAATTTACAAAGTACAAGAGATGGTAAAGAATGAGGTTATGTATAATTGAAGTTGCTTATCAAAGTTATTAAGATGCGATGAAGATTGATAATCAGGGATAAGTATAAGTAAGATAGGAAAAGAGTATGTAAACATGAAGGAAAGATATGATCTGAGTATAAGGATATTTTGACTTTGAAGAAATAAAGGAATAATGGAATAAAGAAATAAAAAGGATCGAAAGATCAAATATGATAAAGGTCATATGGAAGTATCAATGATAGATTCAATAAAGAAGTAAGGAAATGTGCAAGGTGATGTGAAAAAGATTGTTGTATTTCGTAAAGTATATGTTTAATCACAATTGAAAAAGATGTAAGGTTATGTTCTTGGTCAAACGATGATGGAATAAAAGTTTGGTTATTGTTGCAAGGTAATTAAAAATTTATATGGAATTTGATTGATTTATGATGCTAATTGATGAAAGGGAATATAAGTGTCTACGTGATGAGTGACATTATATGAATTTTAGAAAGATCAAAGGAAAATGCAGAATTGAAAAAGAGAAACGACATAAATGGATGAGGTTATTGTTTATATGATAAACGACAGTAGATGAATGAATAAGGGAAAAAGTTAGTTTAAGAACTAAAGGAAGGAAAGATTAAATAAAGGAAACAACATGAGAGTATTAATATATATGTTATTGTCAAAGTGTGCAATGAAAATTCGAGGACGAATTTCTTAAAAGGATGGGAGATTTGTAACATCCTCAATACCGGGTTAGTGACCAAATTAAAATATTTCAAAATTTGTTGGTCAAAGTAAAATAGTTGAATAGTTCAATGATTTATTTAGGGATATTTCCTTAAAGTTATTAGTAATTATCAAAAGAATTAAAGGGCAAAATGGTCATTTAGCATGAAAGATATTTTTTCCCCAATAATATGATTGAATCACGTGGAGATGGGGGAAAGTGTTATCTGAAAACTCTTTCTTCTTCCTTTCTTCTTCTCCCAACCATGGAAGCTAGGCAAAGGTAAGGGTTTTCTGAGTTGTTGATTATTTGTTAAATTAAAGGTTAGGTTTTGATCATTAGATGGTAATTAAGCTTAAGGAAAACTTAAGTTGTCTTATAATCAAAAAATGAAGAAGTTAGAGATTTAAGAAAATGAGTTTTTATATGAAATCATGGAAAAGAGTTGATAAGTTGAATTTGAAGTTAAATTTGACTTGTCATCATGATAATTAAAGAATATGAAGTGTTAGAATTGTATTTAGAACATATTGAAATTTGAGTATGATTCTTGAATTACATATGAGGAATATAATTTTTAAGTTATAGATGATTTTCATGGATATAAGTTGGTTTAAGTAATGATAGTTGAGTTTAATGATATGATAGGGGTTTAAAATAGAAGAATTGAGTAAGAATTGATGATTTTCGGGCTTAAAGTACAATTTCTGGGCAGAGGGAACCGATACCTATGAAGGGGAATCGATTCCCCCTAAAGGAAAAATGAAATTTGGTTCAATAATCTGGCTTAAGTTGTTAACATCAAGTTTAATGTTTTGGCTTCTAATAGTTGTTTTGAAATGTTATATTTATGTAGATATTGAGCCTAAAAAAGTTTCGGAATAATCAAAGGATTAGGATTGAATCAAAGCAAGGCTAAGGTGAGTGCAATTTAATTGTAATGATGTTATTGAAAAATATTGGCTTTTGATGAGCCAGTGTCGGAGTTACTATGGTAAGAAGTGACTCCTAAAATGTTATATGATTGATATGATTTTCATGAGTGCATTTTAGTTTATAAGATTATAAGAAATTGGACTTGTGATAAGTATATTTCCAATTGTTATAGTGCATGGAGTATTGATTATAAGGATGTGAATGACATGATTTGTATGATATATGAATTTGTGAGTAAAGGCATATGTGAATATAATTTGTATGCATTATATGTCATGCGAACATAAGAGAATAAAGCATGTTATATGATATGAGGTTAGGTGATGAAACATAGATGAAATATATATGATGATATAAGAATAAGACATGAATCAAATGACATATATGTTTATGTGAATCCATGCAAAGTGATACGAGCTATGTGACATATGAATTCATATGAAAAGTGACATGAAAGTAAACTACGTGATTATATGCACATGTGATATGTGATCATAAGAGCAATGATATGAGTACATGAATATATGAAGCATAAGAATAATGCCCATGTTATATGATACGAGAGCTATAGGTATAGTTGGCATGCCAAGAGTAGAGGGTCTACGCGGTCCTTCGGGATAAATTCTACGTGGTCCTTCGGGACGTATATGTATTCTTTGGAACATGTATGAGGTCTTTTGAGACACCTACTTGATCCTTGGTATATGTATATGATTCTTAAGGAATTTATATGTGGTCCTTATGGACAATCTTATATGGTACTACGGTGCATTTCTACGCGGCACTTCGGTGCAAATTCTATGTGGCACTACGGTGCAAATTTATACGAGCTGTGGTGACAACATTTGTGCACAACCTTATTGTACTCACATACCTTCAGTTCTCACCAGTGTACCATGGGCTAATAAAGAGACACTAACAAATACAATATATAAGATCATATGCTTGTGGTGATATGAAAAGTATTGCATGGATTATAGGATGTTATGGGTGTTTCTTTGTGAAATATATGTGTTCTATGATATGTATAAATGTTCAACACATGCTTATATGATCACAAGGAATTAGTAACAATAATATGAGTATTGAAAGGCATGTTAATGATATATGTTTTTATATGATATGATAGTATTTGCATATGTATACCTTTTGTTTATATGAAATGATATATGGTTATAGTTTATGTTTTATATGCCTCACTAAGTCAACGACTTAGCGTGTGATTGTTTCACGCGTAGGTTTCGAGAAGAGGAAGATTGGTAAAAGTTATGCAAGACAGGCCAGTTTCTCCTTTTCAAAGATCAGATCAGAAAATAAATGTATAGTATGTATTTTGTAATAATGATAAGTGGTTGACATGTAAATAAAGGTTTAAATCCGATATGTTTTAATCGGTTTTGTAAAATCATATGATTAAGTTTTGTAATGTTTTAAATGTGTATATGTAAATGGTAATTTTATACGAATGAAACCTCATATTTTTATAAATTTACACGTATTTTACGGAAGTACTATAGCAGTACTATAGCAGGATAGCAGGATATCGATTCCCTGTAGCAGGGGAATCGATTCCCCTCTTTGAATATGGAAAATTTTAACATTCGGATATTGTAGCAGGAATTGTTTATTATTGTTCATATGGTACTGTTCATATGTATTTTACTGTTTATAAATACATTTTTAATTGGATATTTTATACGAACCACAATTTAATATATATGTGGTATTTTCCTAAAATGAGTTCAAATGTTTTAATATTTTGTAAGAAAAAAGTTTTGAAAAGTCAATATGACATCTCAGACTCGTATTCGGGTCAGATACGGGTTGGGGGTGTTATATTACCCTAAAAATATATATGAGGTTGTATATGGTTAAAATTTTAGAAAACAAAAGGTTTAAATTTACTATAATAACTATTATATATACACTGTACACACATTGTTTGTAAATAATATAAAATAATCGCAATAACTCATATCTAACGAGATATAATGAAAATTATAGTGATATAGTAATAAAAAAAAATATTATTATTTTAGGAGATCTTACATTTGAGTAATTATATTTTATGGAATATGTATATTCTTGATTAATTATAAAAATTTTAAATATATATTATTTTATATTATTAAAAAATCCAAATATAATATACAAAAATTAATAAATTTACATTATATTATAATTTTGATCCCGGATAATCATATTCTTTCTCCATATAAACAACGAAATAATTAAAAGTCCATATACGACACCGTTTTCCATTTCAGAAAACAGTAAAAGGAATACAATGACGCGTACGGACAGGATTTGCACAGATCGTATCGAGAGATCAACTGTGGACATCGTCGAGTATGAAATGAAAGCCTTTGACTGCGCAAACTGATAAACCATTGTTTCAGAATCCAAACAGATCTCTTCTCTCCTTATCTCACTTACTTGGATTTCGCTATCCAAATCTCCCAAGGTAGGAATCTGATTCGTTAGATTTGATTCATTTAGGTCTGTTGTTTGTGTGTTTCTCTATATAAATCTGTAATTTCAGGTAAAAGTTAGGGGTTTTACTGTCGTATCTATAATTAGTGAATAGGATTGAAGTTGTGGTTCTTATAGATTGAATTTCCATTTGTACAGATCGAAGTGTTTTCTTTCTATGGTAAAGTTGACGCCTTTTTTGTAAAGCGAATTGTTTGGGTCATAAATTTTGTGAAAAAATCAATCAGAGTTTCATACCATTTTAGGGTTGAAAGAAATAAGTAATTCCCTCACTTCTCTGATGGCTGACTGACTTATTTTATATGGTGCAATTTTTCCAAGCTGTGTGTGTGTGTTTTTTTTTTTTTTTTTGCTGTAGTTTTGCTAATGATCTATTTCTCTATGATTTTCTCTAGGTACTGAAATGGCCGAATCAAAGCCGTTGAGGAAACCTGTTTTCACCAAGGTGGACCAACTTCGTCCCGGCACTAGTGGTCACACGCTTACTGTCAAGGTTGTTAGTACAAAAATGGTGTTGCAGAAGGCCCGTGCTGATGGTCCTCAAGTTCGTCAAACGCGAATTGCTGAATGCTTGGTTGGAGATGAGACAGGAATGGTTATCTTTACAGCCAGAAATGATCAAGGTATATTCTTTATAATTTCTCCTATTGCAGCTTTGTTTACGCCATATTATTACTTTTGTTTCTGATGGAGTTTTGACTTTTAGTTTTTGTTTGATTTTATTTCTCTCTTTTCCTTTTAGACGTGTAATGTTGCATTGGCTTCATAGAGTTTAACTTGCAGTCACAAAAGTAAATTGTGTTTGATTTGGTTATATGTTTTTATTGCATTCTGTATGTAAAGAAGTAATGATAAATATTTTGATAAAATTCTTTTAGCAGAGTTTATCTGACAAAGCGGTCAAAGTGTATGGAAAATCTCTATTGTAAACTGTTCTCTATACTTTAGTAATGTGTACTCTTCTCTTTTTAACTTAAAATTTGAAGTGAAGAAGTAACTCAACAACAGTCTTAATGGTTGCCATCAAAAGATGTTAAATTTAGACATCTATCAAAATTCTATTGTGTTATTGTAATGCTTTGCATGACACCATTTAAAAAAATAATATTTTAAAAACAATGTGAATAAAACCCAAGTTCTTGACAATTCCATGTAGCACCTCATCACTAGACCATCTTTCGGGCTTTTGACATGCATTTGTCCTTCCCCAACGACACCTTGTAAATCCCCTAAATTTACTCTATCCCTATTAAATGGTTCAACGCTAACCTCCAAAACCCTTCTCTCCTTAGCCCTCACCACCATCTTTTTTCTTCACCAAATGATCCTAAATGTTTCTCTCAAAACCATCTCCCAGTACCCTAACACACATTCCACCATGGGTCCTATCTTCTTCACTTAAAGGACTGTGGCAGTGTAAATGTCAACACATTGTTGATGATGGTAGCAACAGGATTAGATATGATGTTTGATCTGTGCCCTCTGTTGCTAAGAGTGAGCTGGAGTAACATAAATGCTAGATGTGCCATTCACTATCTCACTTGTAGAGTTGTAGTTACCAGCCACAGTTTATTAGCATAATCTAGCACCATAGTGCACATCTTAAATATACCGAATGGAAGAGAAATAGTCCTTTGACTACCTGGGTTTAGCTGGGTATTTTGGATGTATTCTCTGTGGCTGTCTTAATTTCCATTTACATCCATTCACTGCAAATATTATATGGACTCAGCTATGATGTTAAATTTTATTATGTTGCATTCCTGAACTCTGAGAGATTAAATTTGAGGTGTTAAGTGCTTTTTGCTGGCATAGTTTTACATGGAATTCGGTAATCCTTTGTTTTCCCATTTCTTAACAATTGGAACACCTCTTCTCCGAATTAATCTGAAGAGAAAGAGAAATTTCATATATATAGATCACACCCAATGATTATTAATATGCTTTCTTATCATTATATTCTTTTTGTGGTGTTACCAACTAGTCAAGGTGACAACTTGTTTTATTTGTTTCCGGTGTTAGCTAGAACTAACAGTACGGTCATTTTTTTCCAGTGGACTTAATGAAAGAGGGAACCACTGTAACATTTCGCAATGCGAAAGTTGACATGTTTAAGGGATCAATGAGGCTTGCAGTGGACAAGTGGGGTCGGGTTGAGGTAGCTGAACCTGCTAGTTTTTTGGTGAAGGAAGATAATAATCTTTCACTGATCGAATATGAACTGGTTAATGTTGTTGAAGAGTGACCCTTTCTAGATGGCTTGATCCAAGAATAAAATCGACGGCAGTACGCATGTTATTCCGATCTACACGACATCTCATCTTCAAAGAGGCTTCAGGAAGTTGAGTTTTAGGAAAGAATAAATCTGGAAGCTACTGTAAGTACTCGAAGTTGCTTGTTGTCTTCGCACCAAATCCAGCAGAACCTTTTCGGTTGGAGGTATTGTGATGGCTGTAAAATTTAGAGTTAAAAACAGCTAGCTTTTGGAACTTGCTTTCATGTGTTATTTACTTCTTTCTCTAGGCAGCAACTGTTATTTACTTCTTTCTCTAGGCAGCAACTGCTTTGGCTTCTATGTTATACTGGAGAAGTTTAATATGATGAAATGTACTGCATGCTTCTTTTACGTATTTTCTCTTTCTCGTCTAATTGTTTCAAATTACATCCTTTTACTTTGGTTTGTCAGAATTTGGTCCTCGATGTTAATTTAATCGGGGTTGAATTTTTAGCACCTCCCAGTTTGCTTAAAATTCATGTCAAATAAAACGTTAAAAGGAAGAAAGTTTAGCTATTTTGAGCCTCAATGATCTTATATATGGTGGCAAAGGTACAATAAAGGGGTTATGATATAAAATAAGCAGATGTGTTGCTTTTTCTTTTTTGTAAGGGGTTGTTTGGAATTTGGACATTACAATGGAAATGCATCGAAAGAATAATTATTACTCGTAATTACAAGGAATTTTTTAATTCTTAGACATGTTTAACTGCAGAGTATAATTATATTGTAAAGGGGGTGATTATCGACCGAATCGATCGCATTTTGAGTAGTTCCCCACTCGTGTTCGTTAAAAAAAAATTGTTGCTCGACTCGTTTGTTAAGCTCGTTAAAATTTTGTTCGATTAGTGCTCGTTAAAAGAAACTTGTTGCTTGTTACTTGTTAAGCTCGTTACAAGCCACGTTGCTCGTTAAGTTCACCTTTACCTTATTTTCTTAACTATAGATAAAATATACTAATACTATATATAGCTTAATATAAACTTAAATTAATAAATTTAACAAAAAAAATATCAAGAGTGTACGAAACAATTTCAAAGTCTAAACTTTAAAGTAACAATCAATAAATATATTAAAATAATAAAGAGGGTTTAGTTTTTGGGTTTAGTAAAATATTGATTAATAAATTAATAGTTCTTTTAATTGTTTATTAGAATATTGATAGATTGGCGATTTATCATACTTTTTATTATAGGTTAATAAATTAGTAATTTTTTTTAATAAAATAATTTATTAAGATAACTACTAAAAAGTTATACTAAAAAAATAACAAGCTGCTCGTGAACTTATTGAAGTCGGATTGAACTTTGTTTGACTCAACTCGTTAAGGTCTCGGATCGAGTCAACTCGAATAAAATTTTTACTAAACTTTGACCGAGTCGTGTTCGAGATTCTTACGAGTTGCTCAGCTAATTAAGTTCCCCTGGTTGTAATTCTTTATATCATGTTTGATAATACATATTGTAATGACACAATCTCACAAGTTTAAATTTTAAAATAATACTAATTTTAAAATTCAAGAACCTAATTACATACATAATTAGTGCCTCCAATCACACTAGTTTATAAAGACTTACAAGTTATAAAAATTATCCAAGAATGTCACAGTTATGTAATTACATCCAAATCCAATTTAATTACGAGTTGCACTACTAAGAGAATTTCAATGTAATTGCACTCACCGAGTCAAACACCTCTACGAAATTAGATTTTCTTCTAAATTACATCCACTAATTGAATAGTAATTATATTTTCATACAATTGTATTATCATACGTATATACGACATTAGTGTTCTTGTGATATATTCTTACTAGGGGTGTAAACGAGCCGAGTCGAGCTCGAGTATTGCTGAGCTCGACTCAACTCGAAAACTTTGAAATAGAGCTCGATTCGACTCGAAAACTCGCGAGCTTAAAATTTTTAAACTCGACTCGAAATCGAAATTCTAAACCGAAGCTCGTGAGCAGCTCGAAAAGATTCAAAATGAAAAAAATTCTTAAACTTAACTAGATTGAAGCCTCAAACTCAAACTCGAACATAAACATTAAATACATGAAAACCTTACTATATTTTTAAAAAATTAACACATAAATGTTAATATTATTAATAATTTATTTAAAAAAATAAAATCTTAATATATTATATTTTCGAGCTGTTCACGAGCTTTTCGAGTCGAGTATCGAGTAGCTCGTTTCGGCTCATTAAGAATTCGAGTCGAGTCCATTCGATCCAAGTATTTATCGAGCCTTGACCGATTATATCTCGAGTAACTCGCGATCTGTCTCGTCTCATTTACAGCTCTAATTCTTACATACAAATCTGCAAAATTAACAAACCCAGAGTGAATAAAAACACTTAAAGAACTCAAATCCTTCAAATCATCCAACTCGTTCTCACCTTTTGATGCATGCGTCAATGTGTGTATATAAATAAAATGAGGGTAGGAATGGAAGTTTTTCCGATTAATTGGTCGATTAATTTTAGGTTCGATCGATTAATAGTTAATGATTTTTTAAACTTCAGTTATCAGTTAATTTAGTTCAAAATTAATCGGTCAACCGAATTAGCTGAATTAACCAAAATTATCAAAAAAAAATTGATATATTATATATGTTATTTATATATTAGAGTGTTTAAACTTCGGTTTTAACCGAATTAATTACCAACCAAATTAATTGAAAATATAAATATTTAATATATAATATGTATTATTTATAAATTTTGGTTAATTCGGTTAATTGACCAATTAAATGAATTTTGTTCGGTTTGGTTAGTTAATTTCGAAAAAATTTCAGTTCTAATTAATTACCAACCAAATTAACTGGAAATATAAAATATTTAATATATAATATGTATTATTTATAAATTTCGGTTAATTCGGTTAATTGACCGATTAAATGAACTTTGTTCGGTTCGATTAATTATTTTCAAAAAAAATTCAATTCGATTAACGGTTAAATAGAATTCCGATTAATGAAATTTTAGAACACCCCTAGAGATGATGACTCACATGGACGATAATGAAATATTCTATAAATTGAAATAAAACATTAGAATTAAAATGATCTTTTCGATAAACGCTAAAACCTAATTTTAACATTATACCAAGAAAGTAATAGGTATATGTAGACACCCATTTTTGATCGAATTTAAAATATATATATATATAGTATTATAATAATTTATTATTATTATTAATTATTATTATTATTTTATATATATTTGTTGAGTTGGTTATCTACTTGAAATCCCATGAAATCCGGTGACTTTGAGAGAAATGGTTTTGTGGGTCCTTAAAAAGTGGATTTTAGGTTGCTACTTGCTGGATAAGGGTCACGACACCATAAAAAAAAGAGGGCAGTTGAGGTATGAATAATCATTTAAAAAAAGTGGATTTTGAGAGAAATGGTGCTTTATAAATAATGATTTTATTGGTAAGTTTAGTAAATGGTGTTAAAAAATTGGTTTGAATTGGTACATTTAGTAGTACCAATGTCTTAATCAAAAAACAGATTACATGCTGAGTGTTTGGTCTTGACTTTTTGAAACAAAGTTTGCAGTCGTAACGCTGAAACTACACTTGTTTATCATACGTTTCCCAATAGTTTCCCACTAATTTTTATTTTTTTTTTATATTTTTCCTTTGATTTATCTAGTATTTATTTTTTTATTTAACATTTTCTACTTTTAAAGAAATTAAAATCAATTAAAGGTAAGTAACTTGAATCGAGTTTTTAAATTTTAATTTTTATGATTAAGACAACCGATAAATTAATTAATACTGAAAGGGCGGTTCAAGGGTGCTAATCCTTCTTCGACCGTAATCGACTCCTGAACCCGACATATTTCTGGTAAAATGCATAGTGTCCGGTCAACCTAAATATTTTTTAAAATGATCGATGACGACTCTAACCTAATTCATTTAATCCAAATCGAATTCCAGCTCAACCAAATGACGGTTCCACAGTATAGAAGGAGATCACCGTGCGACTATCTTACTTGTTTTACAAGGAAAATCTAAGAAATGAAAGGAACTAAGGTACTATTTTTATTACCTACTTCTTATTTATGATATTATCGAATATCAGGGTTTTAAAAAACGATCAACAACTACGATTTCGTTCTCGTTATAGCGGTTTCGTCGCCGTCCGAGTTACTCGCGACGATCGCAATAGCGTCCGTGACGGCCGCAATTACGATATCGAAATAATCGAAAATACAACCGCGACTGCGATTTAAAACCTGTCAAATACATAAACTCAAATTAATCAGATTAATAACTCATCTGATTATTAGCAGTTCATCTTCCTTCTATAAATTAAGCTCTTCCAAGCAAATATTCTCAAGAAATCAAAATCCCAGAAAATAATGCTTCCTCTTTGGAATTTTCTCTTCCTCTCCTTCCTCCTCTTCTCATACTTCACTGAAAGCAATTTTCTTCATTTTTTTTATTATTCTTGTGTTTATGATATTTTATTTTCAAGACTTGTCGTGTCTTGTTTTCGGACAATGCAGGTGGCTTTCGGCGGCGCCGGTGATTCATCGGCGTCGGATAACCCGTTTACACCAAAAACCTCGTTCGTTAGTTATTGGAACAAACAGCTCAACAGGGATACCCCAAAGACACTTTTTACTCTCTAAAGTTTCGCCTTTAACCGCCGTGGACTCCGCCAGTTTCTCCAAACTCGCTGCCCAAAACCACCTTGATCTTCGCCTCCCTTCCTTTTGCTCCTCCGCTAAACTCTTTTGTTTCCCCGATTTATCGCTGAGTCTCGAGAAACACTCCAAAGACGTCAGCTTCGCCGTCTTACTCGACAAGAACTTCACCGATTACGGCTCCGGTAGTCTCGCTGGAGCCGACACCTTCATGAACTACTCCGAAAACGACAACGTTATCGTCGACTCGTTCCGCCGATACAGCCGGGACTCCGCCGGTCACAAGGATCAATTCGACAATTACGCCGGAGGATCAAATGTTGTTGACCAGAGCTTTAACACCTATTCCACCGCCGCCACTGGCGGTTCCGGGAATTTCAAAAACTACAACCACGAAGTTAACGTCCCTAACCTTAAATTCACTTCCTACTCGATGAATCGAACGGTTATGGACAGCCATTCACGAGCTACACAGAGGACGCCAACTCCGGCCAGCAATCGTTTTCGAATTACGGAAAAAACGGCAACGGCGTTCCTAACGAGTTCAGTAGCTACGGGAAAGGATCAAATGTTATCGGGTCGGATTTTTCCGGTTATGGACAAAAAGCGAACGGAGCTAAAGATACTTTCACTTCGCACGCATTCGATAATTCCAATAATCCGGTAAATGGCTTCAAGAGCTATGGCGAAGGTGGCAACGCCGCCGTCGATAGTTTCTCAACTTACAGAGACCACGCCAGTGTAGGTGACAGCTCTTTCCAGTCTTACGCTAAAGGTTCCAATGGAGCTGAAGTTGATTTCAGCAACTACGCTAAAGGTTGGGATCGGATCGGTTTAGTTTGGATTTAGAGTTGAAAATATAAGATCCGACCCGACCCAAAAAAATAATAATTTGTCCTTATATATATTTAGGGATAATTACAAAAAAATCCTCTATAAATAAATTTTTCAATTAAATCTATATTTTATAAATATAATTTGTACCTAAACTTTATTTTTTTCAAAACCATACCTAAAGTTTAGTTTAGGTTTCATTTTGTTATATCGTCGTTGAAAATCTAATGGTGATATTTGTGTATACCATCATAGCTGTCTCAGACATTTCGGGTCTTGAGAAAAAACTAAAAAAATATGCTTTTATAAAATGAAAGTATATTTAATTATTTTGAACAATTAATTTAATATTACATAAATAAATAAGTCATAGGAAAATAATTTAATTTTGTAAAAATATTTTTTTATTTTATTAAGAAAACACTTTAAATACAATTAAAAGGGAATTAATAAATAAATAAAAATGAATGCATGTATGATACGTACCTTGATTTTGAATAATAAAAAAATTGAATGAATGCATGTATGCTAGATTTAGATTGAAGGAGACTAAAAATTAAAGAATATTTGATAAATTGAAGAGTAATATTTGAAAAAAGAAAAACAAATGATTATATTTAATTCAAAATTAAATGAATAAATAAGAGAATTGGAAAAAGAGGGTAAAAACTAAACATTTTATGTAATTATACAAATTAGGTGTCCTGATTATAAATATAAAAATGGTTAAATTTAATTCAAAATTGAATGAATTGATAAGAGAACTGAAAAAGAGGGTAAAATCTAAAAAATTGAAATTATAAAATTAAAGGTCTTAATTATAAATATAAAAATTGGAGGCCCTAATTATAAATATAAAAAAATTGGGGCTCTTAGCAATTGCTCAGGGTGCACCCTTTATAGTCAGCCATATATACTATAAAATAATTCCACGTCATTATTAAAAAATAAAAAAAAATCACGTCAGTAGTTTAGTTATTTTTTAACGATAGATATTAATTTAAACATATACTAAATGTTAGATATTATCTTGAAAATTGGATACTAAAACATGACAAAATTAATAGTTTATGTACAAAATGTATATTCTACCCTACAATTTTATCTAAAAAATATAAATAAAATTTAGGTCAAGTACACAAATGGTCTCCCGAATATAAGACACTACTTTATTGAGTCCGTCAACTATTAAAATTTACAAAATGATCCTTCGACTATTTATTCTATTCTAAACTCGTCATTTTTTGTTAAAAAATAATGGCATTCTAAGCTGGATGTAGTATATTTTTTGAGATATGTTAGTCGTTTGAGACTCCGATGTCTGATTTTATCATATCTTATATAACATATTAACATCCGGCTCATACTAGGATGGGCATGGGTCGGGTCGGGTTTTTGGTCAACCTGACCCAACTCAAAAATATATACTCTCCACCTGAAACTTAACTTTACCCAAGTTTAGGGGTGACTTCACCCGACCTGATTTTTTGAGATAATATTCGAACCCAATTTGAACTTGTCCAAAATAAATATGTTTATAAAAAATATTGTTTTTATTTGATAAAAATAGGAAACTAATTTAAAAATAATATATATAAAGGATTATCATTGTAATTATCCCTAAAATATATAAAGTAAGTTTATATATTTTTTAGCGTCAGGTTGAGATTTTCATAATAATCTCGAATCCGAACCCAATTTTTTTTAAAAAATCGACCCAATCGGGTTGAATTGAGTTAATTTTTTAATGAAAAATTATTAAATTTAGAATATATTAAATAATCACATGATTATTTTGTAACTTTTAATAGTCGTAGGACTCAAAAAGTAACATCCTATAATCAGAGAACCGTATTATATCTTTTAATAGTCGATGAATTAAACAAAATAACACCTTATATTCAAGGAATCATTTGTATAACCTATCCATAAAATTTGATGATAGATATTTTCAATAGAAATACAATTAATATAAATTTTAAATCTTAAAACACATAGGTGTTCATTCTAAACGGCGTTTTTATTTAAAAAAAAAAAACCTTAAAAAATACATTTATTGGAAAAGTATTCGCAAACAACATTAATTAAAAAAATACTCTTTAAATTATCTACGTAAAATTACCTCACATTTTATAAATGTGTTTAATGAACCTTACATTTTATTGGACGCGAGATTCATAATTTTTCAAAAAAAAAAAATCGTTTATTCTTTAAATAATATCTACATCTATCACTAATTTCGGTCACAACGATATTTCTTTTCTTCATTTTGAAAAAACCTTGAAGTAGACGGAAGCCTACATCCACAGCCACATGCAATGATTACATCTCCACCTTCTCTAGCCGTAATCATATTCTCAAAAATTATATGTATGCTACTCTAAACCTAGAGACATGCATGCTTAGCCAATGGTCATTGAGAGGGAAGTTCTACGATGCGGCGGGTTTAAAAACAATTAAAATAAGGTGTTATTAATTTTGTTATCGTTTAAATAATAAAATTAATAAAATTTACTTAAATTTTTTTTGGTAATTATCTAAAATATTATATTAATCCGGTATTTTTTAAGTCTAATAATATTTCTAATAATTTTTATCGGTTTTATTATTTAACATAATAATAAAATCGATAACACTTTATTTTAGCTGGTTTTTAACCAGCTGCATTATAGAACTACCCATATATCGGGTTTTATAATAGCGTTATTTTTTAGTTCAATGAGTATATAATGGATCCTATATATAGTTGGTATGTTAGGCGTTTGTTAGGTGTATCGGGGCGGATGCATTAAGTCTTCATCGAATTAAGTGCATCCTTGTTATTTAAAAAATGATTAAATATTATTTAATAAATTAAGAAAATAAAAAATAAATTTTTTTATACCCAATATACAATTTCCATATGCAAAGAAACGAAACAAAAATCAAACATGACAACTCCCCAATTGGTCACAAGGAAAGGAAAGACAGAATCAAACATAACATTAGTCATTATGTAGCTTCAAAATATTGTGTATTTATTTTTTTAAGAAAAAGAATCCAAAAAATATTTTATCTATTTTATGTTTTCCAGAAGGGAAAAAAATAACATAACTGTGAAATAAACGAGAGGGGGAGGGGGGGAAATAGGGATTTATTATAATTTATTTGACTCGTGTAGGTGTTAGAAAATGAAATAAAACGTGTATATGTATGTACGATGTATGGAAAAACACATGTTTGAGCATAACATGGTCTACCTCTTCCCTGTGCCGCATTCGGACCATCAAATCGGCTGTTATCATTTTCATATTAGTTGAGTTGAATTATAGCACAATCTCTCTTCACTCCAATCATTACAAAAAATAAGGTAAATTACACTATTTTTCATTGAACTTTATTTTTTCTCCTATTTTGTTTAATCTACTTTTAATTTTTCTATTTTGCTTATCGAACTTTACAGATCGAATCACTTTGTTCATTCCGTCGTTAATTTTTTAATGGCGTTATGACATGACATAAGCATCAAAATGACGTCGTTTTGAAAAACTCAAATATACACCAAAACAACATCGTTTAGAATCTTCTTCTTTCCCCCCATTGTTGCCGCTAGCCACCACGTCATTTTTCATTCCGGCCACCGTCAACCGTCGTTGATGGTGGTCGTTCGGTCCCAAAACTCATGGGTTTGTTCGTCTCAACCCCTGAGTCCGAATTTGGTGGTTGTTTCACCGAAAATGTCCCAAAATCCATGAATCTCGGCTAAAACGTTTCGACTTCTTCACTTTCAATCTTCGAGCCATGGACTTCAGAGCAAGTTTTGACAAAATAGATGTTAGATTCGGACTAAAGGTGTCGAAGAAAAGCGACCCATGAAATTTGGGACCGAATGGTCACCATCTACGACGGTCGACGATGGTCGGCGATGTCATCCGACTATTTTATATTTTTATTTTATAGTTGGGTGAGTAAAATAGGAGAGAAATTAAAGTTTAGTGATGAAGGATGTAATTTACCCTTTATATTTTCAATTATTTTATATAAAATAATAATTAAAAAAATGACATGATATCTCACTGTTAAAGAGCTAACGACATGGTGAGCAAAATGATTTAATTTATAAAATTTAATGAGTAAAATAAAAAAAATAAAAGTACAATAAATAAAATAAGAGATAATAAAATAAGAGGAATCATGTAAATATCCAAAAATATTAACTTCCCACGAAAACTCCACTGATGTGCTCACTGTGCAGTCAAGTTTAGTTTACAATTACGGTGGTAAAACTTAATTATAATTATAAATATTTTTAAATAAAATTAGTCGTTTTCATTGTAAAAAATTATAATAACAGTGTAAATAAGTTGGAGATTTAAAGTTTTATAAGTTTTTATTTATTGTAAAAGTTTTTAAAGTAAAGTATATAAATGGTCTCTGTTTATAAGATATTATTTTATTAAGTTTCTCGATTATTAAAAGTTACAAAATGATCATCCGACAATAGAGTGTTGTTTTATTGGTTCCTCAACTATTAAAAGTTACAAAATGTTATCCGACTATTCATTATGTTACGAACTCGTTATTCTCTGTTAAAAAATTGACGGTATTCTAGCTAGACGTTAACCTGCTGATTGTGATATGATAAAATATGATCCCAAAATCTCAAACGACTATCATATCTTGATCATCATGTTAACATCCAACTTAGACAACTGTCAATCTTCTAATGAAAAAGCACTACTTTAAAACATAATGAACAGTCGGACGACCCTTTTGTAACTTTTAATAGTTAAGAAAATAAAAAAAAAAAGCAACATTGTATAGTTGGAAGATCATTCTATAACTTTTGTTAATCGAGAGACTTAATAAAATAATACCCCAGGGGTGGACCTCCATGGAGCCCGAGGTATCCCGGGCAACCTCTCATCCAGGGGCGGACCTCCATGGTGCTCGGGATATCCCAAGCAACCCCTCTACAAGTGCCTCTCCTAATATAAGTGACACCCCTCAAAAGTGTCACCCTTAGAGTTCTTGCAACCCTTGACGAAGGTTCCTGGGTCCGCCTATGCAATTCCCTATAGTAAGGGGACTATATGTGTACTGTTCCCATATTGTTTTATAAATTGTTAGATACCATGTGACAGCTGAGCACGCAATTTAATATCATGCTGTAATAAAAAGAAAATGTTGCAAAGTGGTGTGTATTGGCTGAGCCAATGGCACTATCTGTAATTTTGGACAAAATAGTTAATATATATAATATAAAACGTTTATCTTCATAAATCATATATACAGACCTTGGTTGGTGTAGTTTCATTTCATTTCATACGAGTACACCTATTGACTGGGTTAAGTAAGGCATTCTCAAAATCCTCTGTATGGGGTCATGAATGCTGCAATAACAGCCCAAATACATTCATGAAATGTCCTTTTCATACTTTAAATCTTTGACATCTAATTTTTTAAGGGTAAATTACGTAATTAATATTTAAATTATCAATTTTGATTTGTTTTGATATTAAAATTTTTACTTTTTTAAAAATCATACATAACGTTTAGTTTTCATTTTATTTTAGTATTTCGCCATTAAAAACTTAACGTTTTAGTACCTAAACTATCAATTTTGATCTGTTTTAGTACCTATTTTTTTTTAAAAAAAATTAAAACTTAACGTTAAATTTTGAATGAGGTACTAAAATAAAACAAAAACTAAAGTTTTTAACGATGAGATATTAAAATGAAACAAAAATTAAACTTTAGTGTGATTTTGGAAAAAATATATGAAAGTTTAAGTGCTAAAACGAACAAAAACTGATAGTTTAGGTACTAAAAGCGTAATTTACCCTTTTTTAATATAAGATATCAGTCTTATGAAAATATCTAAAATTATAATAATAATTTACAACTACAATTGTAAACTAAATATATAATTTGAACATTTTTCTATAACATAGAAACAAGCCGCTTTAGATCATATATGGATCATTCATGGAAAAGGTTAAAACTGAATCAAAAGACTCGAACTAGAAATAAATACGAACAAATCTGATAGCATCGACAAATGAATCAAAAAAGAGGGATTAAGCTATTGAAATACCATAGAGAACTGTAAATCAAAGAGCCGAGCGTCATGAGAAACTATCTACGAATGCAAAATTGAGTATTCAAATTCAATCCTAGGGTCCATAGTAGGGAAGATCAACATGATTACAAATAATTGTCATCTTAATCGGTCTTGATGTCATCAAATCCAACTTTGAGAGAACAAAAAATATATAGAACGACCAAATGATTACAAATAATTGTCATCTTAATCGGTCTTGACGTCATCTTAATTGTCAACTTTTTTTTCAGAAACTTCATTCATTAAAATTTAGTTTCAATAATGTACCATCACCTAATAGGTTAATAATATATAGAATTCATATATATATTATTCATTCCATAAAATAAAATCATATAAAAATGTTAATAAAATTCAATTAAATAATATGAGGAAATAGAATATACAAATAAATATTACATTGTAAATGATAAAAGATAAACACTATCAATATAATAATATATCTAAACGAATTACGAGCACCTAAAAAATAATAACAAATTAAACAAATACTGAATTAAACGCTAATTAGATCAAATAAAAACCCTAATTCATATACCAATTTATCAAACATGCCAGTAAAAGCCTGACAAGGAAAGATGGAAGATTTCAATATGCCAGCCTTTTTCCAGACATAGTGACCCGATGTTACTTTCAAGTTTCTAATCCCTTTGTGTCCCTTCATTTTGCGCTCGCAATATGCAATGCATGCATGAACCTCTTGAATATCAATTTCCAGCACACACACACACATATATAGATTTGTCTTCATCATTAATCTGCAACTTGCATGGGCTATATATATAATTGCGTAGGCAAAACGTTGAAGCAGAATAGTTTGAGAAGTTTTGCAGAAAGTGATGGAGCTTGGAAGTGATTCAACAAGAATCAATCGATGCTTAGTCGAGAGAGAACGAAGGCGTCACATGAAATCTCTCTCTTCCCAGCTCTCTGCTCTCCTGCCTCCTCAACCAACCAGGGTATTCTTATATATATTGTATGAATCCATTGAATATCTTTAGGGTGGTCTAAAAGTGGCCTCTGTGGTAAATTGTATATATATGGTCCTAATTTGTCCGTTTTTAGCACATTAAAAGGCGCTGGTTTATGTTGCAGATGTCGATGCCGGAGCTGGTGGACCAAGCCACTGCATACGTGAAGGAACTGCAGCAGAATCTGGAGAAATACAAGCAAATGAAGGTGGAAATGAAACTGGATTGTTCAAAGAGAAGCAGAAAGATATCACCAGTTCTGAACATCACAGATTCGGGGTCCCATTTGGAAGTAAATTTGATCACAGGGTTGAATAACCAGTTTGCATTGTCTGATTTCATCAGTATTCTCCAGGAAGAAGGAGCAGAAATTATTAGTGCAACTTGCCAGTGCACAGAAGATAGGGCAACCTACACAATTCTTTCTCAGGTACGGTTACTTTTGATAGGACGAAATGGATTCTAATGGTTCACCTCTTTTGATTCGAGTTTAGATAAATTGCGATTCTCCGATCAATCCAAAACAAGTGAACCACCAATAACCGTCACAATAAATTTGGTCTCATCAACACTTTTCTTCATCATTCCATTGAACACATAGTTTTGGCATTTTGTTTTTGCAGGCTGTCTACCCTAGAATTGGCATTGCAACTTCAAGTGTCCTTGAGAGATTGAAGCGCCTGATATGTTGAAAAAAGGAACTTATATTTTTCCATGTATTCCATGAAAGGGGAATAAAGAAGGAATTGCACCCATGTAATTGTTCTCATGAACAATGATTTTTCTTAGTTATGTTAAATGATTTCTTTCCATATTTTTAGATGGTATCTATTCGAAAGATTCCGAATTCATTTGACAATAAACGCTCAAACACCCCTGACATATGATGTACTCGAACCTGAGACCTCAATGAATAACAATTATCCTTTTAACCACCGAAGTAACTTGATTTATGCTCATCGTGTATTTTTTTAAAAATAAAATTTAAGTTTTGCAAAAAAATTATTAAAAATATCAAAACAATGGTAAAAATGTATATATTAAAAGAACATACATAATTCAGATACTTAGTTTAAGGAATGTTAGCCGCAAGTGAACGTTTTTCAGAACATTCTTTCAACAATACATTACATGCAAACAGCCCAATCGATGACGAGCTGTAATGACGTATATAGCTGAGGTCTTCTTAGCTTATGCACATGAATTTCTTACCATATGTATATTATAGGTTGTGATGTATTTATATAATTTAAAATATTTTTTGTTTTATAAAGATTTAGGTTGAATAATTAAAAATAAACGGTTGAGATTAAATCTTTATTTTTTTCAGTGAATATTTTTTTTTATTGTTAATTTCAGTCGTATATTTTCACTCATCCAATAATTTTAAATCTGTGTTAAACTAAAATATTTGATATTGTATAATTAAATCCTAACTCATATATTACGCATTATGTGTGTCGTGTTTTCTTTTCAATTTGTGTAGAAAAAATCGAGTTTCCGACAAACAATGATGATCAATGGTAGGTTTGGTTTTATGGGAGATAAAAGGTCGAAATTTTATAGGTTTAATGTTTTAATATAAAACAAAATTAGATTCCTATGTTCATTATTTTTTAATAAAAGATATACTATTATGATTTAATTTTATTCATATTAGAATTGAAACTAAACTTTTATAAGATATTAATTACGTATAAACTCTTGATAAGAACAATTTAATTAGTGATATACGTCATGGTATCATATTAATAGATCTTGTTAGATGAAAATCGTTAACTTACAAATGATCAATCTATGTTACTGACGTAATATTTTCATATGTATTTAATTATTGATGTGATACAAATCACATTACTAAATTTGATGATGTGATATATAACACATCATCACTTTTGATTATATGACACATGTCATGTCAAATTGAACACATGTGAAAATACCAAATCGGTAATATGGGTTGATCATTAGTGAACTAATGGTTTCCATCCAATATGATATGTTTTGACCAAATATCTTAATGTTAAGGTGTAAATAGGGTCGGGGCTAGGACGTTGGAGGCCATGTGTAAATTCTTAAAAATAATGTAGTTGAAAAATTGAGATTAAGGGAACTAGTTAATTAAAGGAAGGTAAGAAATTTATGACTATGGTGGGAATGAGAATTAACGAGAGAAGATGAATAATTGAAGTTTGGTAAAGTGAATTGAAGAAGATGAACTCATTTCTCGTATAGTGGAGTTAGACAAAAAAATGAGATAAGCTTCACAGCTGTAGCACAGTACTAATTATTGGTATTTTACATATGACTTCAGCAAGATTCGATCGCAGGTTCTGTGGTTTTGTGCTCAAAAATTTTACCACTGATCCATAATACTTTGTTTAGTTTTTTATTGTAACAATAATAATAAATCTAATTTTTTGGGCCCTTGTTATTCCGGGCCTTGTTCCGTCGCGCACATTACGCTGTCTTACTCCCGTCTCAGGGTGTAAAATGCTTCCAAAAAAAAATAGAAGATAAAATGATCATTTGTACAAATGTTGGAAGGTATTTTTGTCATATGAGAGTTTTTTTTAACGAAGTCTTATTTTACGTTTCAAGAAAAGAAAAAAAAAAGAAATAGCTGGTCCAAACTTGTCATATATTATTCTGTTTTGGTATATTGACACTTGTCAGACAGAGTCAAGTTTTTCTTTTCAGTCCCCAAACTTTTGCGTCTTACTGCAAAAACATGCAACACATGTCGGTCCACTTCTGCAACAATGGTCGATGTTGCCCCAATTGCAATTGCAGATTTTGGAACACCAAAATCAAACATGGTCGGCAAAAACAACAGATCCAGGACCACATTTCACTTGAATCACTGCAGTCGTGTTTAAACTTTGCATCAAATTAAAATCGGCTTCTGCAGTTTCATACATGAGTCATCCCTGTCATTTGGTATCTTTGTAATAAAAGAATACAAACAGCGGCGGATTTAGATATACTTTTTAAGATGAACATATATTAATTATTAATATTTTTCTTATAGCGAGGACATAAATATTCTGGACATGCTTCGCAACCGACACTAAATACAAATCGGTAACCGGTCCTGCTCTGATATTTTTATCTGGCGTGGACAGGAACGATCACAATTCTGGCTCCAGGGCAGCCAACTAGGTACCACTGATAAGTTCATTCAGTAGTGAAACTGTACATATTATTTTCAAGAGTCAATTATCGAAAATAGTTGTAATGTTAATATTTTCTAGTACAATCACCCTTAATTAGTGAGATGAATATATTCAAAGGATACATATCATATGTTTGAGGAATATATCCTCGTATTCATGTATGAAATTACTCTTTTCCTCCTTCCACTGTTCGAAAGTTTACTTTGGCGTCAATCGGATATGAAGGGGGTTTTAACGACACTCATTTGCATATAAACAAAAAATAGAGAACTCGGAGATTATGAGCATAAAAATTACTTTGCCCTGACTTCTGTAGTATTTTCAAAAGACTTCTAGCTCCTTATAATTATTGTGAAGGTCTCGTGAGAGTATAATATCAACTATCCTTAATTATTAAATTTAAATCATATATAAAAAAATATAAATAGATTTATTATCGTTTATATTTGTAAATATAATAAACTGAACTAAAATAAAGTTATTTTTATAATAAATATTCTGAATATCCGATTAACTCAAATAGCTTTTTAAACACGTGGGAATATAACCTTTAAAATTGTCATCAAATTGGGCCATTCGAGCTGCAAGCATGGAAGAAACGAGTTTGGAATTGAAAGTCGTATAGGGTTCATGCAGCCGCTAAATTACTAAGTTCTTAAATTTCCACCAAAACCGGTACGTTGTACTATAAGAACGCCAACATATATGTCGTAGTGTTGCAATTCCATACGTTGTTTTTCCCTTCTGTGCGACACTCGAAAGAACCATGGCCGATCCGACCGCATCACTGTCGAGAACGAACCGAAATTTGATCGAACGAGAACGAAGATCGGAAATGAGATTGCTCCTTTCGACGCTCGTTAGTGTTCTTCCTCCTCGCCCGAAAAAGGTACCGTTACCGGATCACTGTGCTGTGATCATATATTTGCTCGGTTTTTCGTATAATCGATTACGCCATTGATAAATGTTGTTGCAGATGCCAATGCCTCAGGTGGTGGAGAATGCCACGGTCTACGTGAAACAACTGCAAGAGCGTGTGGAGTAACTCAACCTAAGGAAAGTGCAACTGGAAAGTGAAACAACAATATCGCCGGCCCTCGAAATAACGGATTCGGATTCGGAATCCACGATGGAAGTCAATTTGATCGCGACGACGACGTCGGCATTATGCGACATCATCACTATCCTCGAGGAAGAAGGAGCCGAAGTTGTGAGTGTTAATTATCATAAGGATGGCAATAGGATCCGTCTTTCAGTTCATTCTCAGGTACAAAGTAAAAACATTCATCGATTTGTTTATTTATATGAAAATGTATTGAAATGTAAATTTATTGGAATTTTTTTTTGCAGGCTGCTTACTCTAGAATTGGGATTGAAAATCTCAGAGTGCGTGAGAGGTTGAAAAGACTACAGATTTCGTGAAAGTTTCTTTAGTTACTGCAAATTAAACCCTAAAAGATGAAGATTAAAGCTGCATGTTTGGAGATATGCATGCCATTGTTTTCTACTTTTTGAATGTAGAATTGAATCTACTTTTAAGTCATCTTGCCGTGATTTGAATGTGTTAAGTTTTTAAGGTACTCGTCACGTGTAATTAAATTCGTAATTGATCAACAATCAGTTAATCTAGTGGTATGAGACATTGATTCCTTAAGCAATGTCAAGTGTTTGAATCCTAACGTTTGCAAATAGAGTAAATTGAGTTGAGAGAATCGTCATCGTCTTTGCAGTACTCGATCTAGATTAGACTCGATCAAATATCTACAAATATGATCTTTTTATTATCTACACCAAAATCATCATCAAATGCAAGAATTGTTTACGTACGAGAAATATTCCAACACTCCAATAACGCCAAAGTTGATAAGTAAAAGAGTATGTTTATCTAAATAGAAACTTCAAAGATACAATTAATAACATTTTTTTCTTTTTTGATTAATATGGGTTAAGTATAAGTGTATTATATGTTCAAAGATAACTTTCAACCATTTGACGTTAAACGCTCATACCCCTGACATTCCTGACGCTTGAACCCAGGACCTCAAGGAATAACAACATGTTCTTTACCACTTAAGTCGCTCGTTTTGTGAAGTTAATAGTAAATTTAACAACAATGAACAATTATGAAAGTAATGATGCAAAAATAATTAATCTATGTACCAAAACTAAATTGTAAATTAAAGAAATTATATTCTTTAAAATTTATAAAAACATCAATTAATATATAATAAAATTATGCTTTTAACTTTTTTAAAGTGATAAAGTTATACTTTAATCCTTTTAAAAATTATTAAATACAATATAATACGGTGATATAATTACATATAAACTTTCATAAAATTTATAATTCAAATTCAACTAAAAAAATTCTAACTTTGTTATTGTGAATAATATTTTGATGGAATAAATTTTCATTTAAAACTTTTTTTCACTAAATTCGGGAAATGTAATAATTAAATGTTTTTTTTAAATATTTTAATAAATTATTTTTTTTTTAATTTCATCTAAAATCTGAAACAGATTCGTTATATGATTACTTACTTTTTTAACAGCTATAGGGAAGAGATTAAGATATTTTTAATTTCTAATTTCATCTAAAATCCATGGCGTTGGACTGCATAAAGTTAATGAAACGACGTCACTTACCTGCTTTTTAGCTTTTGAATTTGTATAATTCAAGTGGGACGGCTCCACCATACGACAGCTGCCACGACGTTCCAAATTTTCCAAAATTTTTAAAAGAGCCCTTTCTCTTTCCACGTTTTGCAAAACCATCCCCCAACCTTCTCTTTGCAAGCACTGAATTTCAGTAATCTTGGACGATTTTTTTGATCAGGAAAAAATATGGCAAATTTGGAACCGGGGAACATCGAAGCTCGATTTTGCAGGTCACCGATATTGTACCGGCCGATTTCGATGAGGAGAATCTTTGGCCTAAACATGGATTCTAGATCAAGGTCACGAATCTTCGCATTCGATTTACGCTAGTCTTCCTTCTGAGCAAGATGATTTTGTTCTTAGTAAAAAAATGAAACTTGGGGACATAACTCAAAAGGTGAAGACGCGCCTGCAATCTTGCATGAAATTGCGCACAACTCCATAGACCAACGTCCATGGAGTTGTGCGCAATTTCATCCAAGCAGCATCCCATATGGCACATAACTCAAAAGGTGAAGCAGATAGAAACTGAAGCAGGGAATTGGTTCATGGAGTTCCTGGAGAAAACTTTGGAGAATGGTATGAAGAAATCTAAAGGGAAAGTTGGTTAGTCACCGATATGAAGGTTATTAATTGGGTCAGTTTTTTTAAGATTATATTACACTTTTACTATACTTTTCAAGGGTTCTTGTTTTCATTGTTTGATTTCCAATGATTTCCGTTATTGTGTCCCTCTCAATTAATGTGCAAGAGCTTATATGTATTAATTTTTTATGTAAGTAATTAGATTTATTAAAAATATATATCTAAAATTATAAATAGAGGGTCACAATCATAATCATAACTATAATTAGGAGGACCATGCAAGAAAAATATTGAAAATTCAACAAACAAACAAAAAACTCGAACAAAACATACATACAAACATATCTGACTGAATCGACAAACAAACCACAAAAAGAGATCAAACTACTTAAAGACTATCGTCAAACCGCAAATCAGAGTCAAACAGCTTGAAAAACTATTCATGAACAAAAATCGCATATTCAAATTCAATCCGATGATCTAAAACAGAGAAAATCAACAAGATAATGAATAAATGTCATTTTGATCAGTCGAGGCACATCAAATCAAACCCTGAGAAAAAGAACAGTCAAACGACAAATTAAAAAGACATAAAACATTCCGAAAGGCAAAAGGGAACATGCCATAAAAGTAAAGTTATTAAAAAAATAAGAAAAATAAGTAAAAGAAAAACAAAGAATATCGACAACCAACAATTAGCACTAAGATTAATGTTGTCGCTCGCCAAGCAAGATGAAAGAGAAAAACCTAATTTTTAATTCGTAAGTTTATACTTCTATACATATGTATAATTGAATCAGAATAAGAATTTCATGTGTATATTTGAATCGTGATCAAAGTTTTATGATAGGATAATTTACAGCTCCATATGGTAGGGTACAATTGAACAGAGGCCAGGAATCTTTTGAAACCCTTTGTTCACCATTGCCATCCTCATTTTTTCAGCCTTTTCCCATCTATCTGAAGCTGGATAGATATTTGACAGCAGCACATGATGTGAATTATCCCCAGAATCCAAGTCATCATCCGTTCCAACAACTTCTCGCATCACTTGTTCTAGCATGTTAGTGTCCATATGAATCCTGCAAGCGCCGAGCAGAGCCCTCCAAACTACATCATTCGGCTTCGTCGGCATTCTCTTGACTAGGCCGAAAGCTTCTTTCAATCTTCCGGCACGCCCCAAAAGGTCGACTAAGCAACCGTCATGTTTGATGCTTGCTACGATGCCGTAAGTCTCCATCTTGGAGAAAATTTCCAACCCGTCATCTACACACCCGCCATGGGCACAAGCTGATAGAACCGAAAGGAAAGTGATGGCATCCGGCATCTTGTTCGACTCTTCCATTCTTTTGAAAAACTCCAGAGCTTCTCTGCTTTTTCCATGAATGGCGAAACCCGATATCATGGAATTCCAGCAGGTGATTTTCCGGTGACTCGTTTGTTCAAAGATCGACCTCGCTTGGCCTAAGTCACCGCATTTGGCATACATATCCAATAATGCATTCAAAACGAACTGATTAGCCTCATTCCCTTCGTCTTGATACGATAATGGATTTCTTTTCCAACATCTAATTCACCTAACTGTGCACAAGCATATAAAACACTTGTGATGGTAACTTCATCGGGTTCGAAACCTTCGTTCTGCATTTTCCTAAACATTTCCAAAGCTTCTTCACAGAAGCCATTTTGTGCATACCCTGAAATCATCGAATTCCAATTAACCGAGTTCCTAACAGGGATTCTATCGAAAAATTTCCTAGCTTCCTTAACATCACCCCTCTTACAAAACCCAGAAATCATTGATGACCAAACAAAGTAATTCCTTTCTGGCATCATTTCAAAGATCTCCCTTGCAGCTTCTAATTCTCCATTTGCCTTGTACCCGTCAACTATCACCGTCCAAGTCACCACGTTAATTAACTGTGATGGTACTTTATCGAATAATTGTCTTGCTCTTAAAGTGTCTCCACTCTTTGCAAACCCATCGATCATCTCTATCCAAGTCACCGAGTTTCTTCCAATGGGCATCTTTTCAAACAAATTCAATGCAGATTCGCTATCCCCGTTTTTCAAATACCCACCTATCATCGCGTTCCATGTCACCACATTTCTCTCGGGCAATTCATCAAACACCTTCCGGGAATCGATCAAATTGCCGCATCTTGAATACATACTAAGCAATGACGAGGAGATACGTAAATCGACGGATACACCAAATTTGATTGACTCGGCATGCAAAGATTTCCCATAATCCTGGGCTGAAGCTGAAGCTGAAGCAGAAGCAGAAGCAGAAGCAGAAGCACATGCCTTGAATATCAAAGGAACAAGGCCTAAAATGTAGAGTCCCTGCTGGCGTATTTGGGTGTGTAAAGAAAGCACTTGATCGGGATTTCTTTGAGAAAGGTGGTTTCTTATGATGTAAGACCAACCGGGTTGATTTTGGTTTGAACTGTTCTTGGCTATATCTTCTACAATTCTAATGGCTTTTTGTGGGTTTTTAGGCAATTTTGTTGTTCCCATGTCACAGTTTTAATTTTTAAGAAAATGCTCAACTGTGGGGTTTATTGATATATTTTACAGTCCTGGTAGATAACTAAAGTCAAGGTCCCAAGTGAAGAAGAAAAAGTTGAATCCATTCAGTTGGGAATTTCCCCATCAGAAATAGGCTCATCGGCAACACGGACGGTAATTGATGAGTCCCCGTCTAAATATACGTCAAGTGTGAAGGTATCAATCAGGCTTCATTTTCTGGAGGATGATCTTCGAGCAGAACACAATGAAGGAATGGACGTAAAAAGGATGAAGAAGATGAAGTTCTTTGATCTAACATTTGAATTACGGCAATGTAAACGATTTATCCTTTCTAATTTAGACTGAAAATCATCGTCAATATTTCATGGTAAGATAACTTGTGTCACTCATCGCAGTCACTTGCCTATAATTTCATTTAAAATGTTGAACGCGGATCAAAAAGAATGAACCACCAATGACAATAGCTCAAGCCTTCTCTTTTAACATATCTAGAGATGAATCCATGTGTAGAAACTTGCCTATCTTGAACAGTATGTTACTAATTTCTTAAGCATGAGATCAAAATCTTCTGTTCTCGTCTTGAGAACTTGAAACATTTCATGGCAAACCCAATAATTGACCGAAAGTTGTTGAAAGACATATTGCTACTTTATTGTATTTAATGACCCATTCTTCCGTTCTATGCATACGTTATTTGTATTACTACGAGTCAGATTTAAAAAAAAATCGAATTCATGTCGGGATTTTTAGAGGTCGTGTTCGGATTGGATCTAGTTTAGGTTTAAAGTGAAAAATACCCGATCCGAAAAAATATAATTTTAACTTATATATTTTAAGATAATTACAATAATACCCCACTATATATTAGCTTTTTCAATTAAATCTCTATTTTTATTGAATAAAAACAATATTTTTAATAAATATATTATTTCAAATCCGATTCGAATTTTGCCTCAAAAAGCCAAGTCGGGTGGAGGGTATAAAATTTTTGGATCGAATTGACCAAAACCCGACCCGTGCACATCCCTAACTATGATTGTGTTAAAGCTCAAATTTAGTATTTTTGAGACTTGGTTTACCTACGGCCAAAGAATATTCAGTCGATGCATTTCATCAATTACGGATACATTCGAATCATCCTTTACTTTCTCTCTAGCATTATTCATCTGTCTATATACATCCGATCCCCCACAAAACTTTAAAGAGATTTTGATAAGTTCAGCTACCATTAAATATATATATATATATATATATATATATATAGATAAAAAAAACCCATTAAATCTATATTCACTCGATGAAAAGAAAGATATTTGTAAACCTTCTTTCATCGTAAAAAAGTGAAAGAGAAACTTGAATTGCACATCCAAATTATTGAAAGTAGAAATAATTCACCTAGGAAAATGTAACCACCTAGCATTATATTACATTCAACTGGAACCTCCACAAGTGTATGCACACGCAGCAATCAAATTTACAAGAGGAATGGACCTAAATGGCATGTTAAACCATTTACCATTATCCATATCAGCTAATAAAAGACATTGATGTTAAGGACCAATACGAAAAAGCAAATATACAAGACAGACGAACAAATTGATGCTTACCTTCGGATAATTGCAGATAATCCATCACCTAAGATGATCATCAAAGTAGTTTATGCAGGTTGTATGAGCATCCTAGCCAGCATCAACAAATAGTACTAGACAAGACCAAGATAAAAGTAATACTGGCACCTTCTGATATCAGCTACAATGGAAGAAAAGATCAAAGCTAGATCAAACTCTTTGTTGAAGACGGGGTACTATGGAGGGATCTTGCACAATTGAGTTTTGAGCTGAATATGAAGCAGTCGTAGATCATAGAAGTAGATGACGAACTGCAGAGAAGCTAACAGTAGACCATTTACTGACTTCATCGTCTTAAAAAATTTAGAAGCTTTGTTGAAGATGAATATACTACAAACAAGGTTGCAACCAACACTGTTTGTTACTATTAGCGAATTCAACATGCAACTCAAGCTTCTACAACATGCAGGAGCGATAACCAGTACAAGAGGTGGTCCAGAGAAGCAATAGTGAGGAAACCATGTGCACTAAGATGCAGTAAAGGGGCGAAAGGATGCTGGTTTACTTCAAAATCACAAATCAAACAAAACATAAAAATCCTTTAGAATCATCAATCACAAAAAGACAAACTTAACATAATAACTAAGTTTAACATATGAAGGTAACAGATAAATAGAAGTAGATAACAACATGAAGAAAGGGACTTCCCAGTTTCATATGCTGCTTAGAGCAAGCCATCACCCGTTTTGGCAACTGAAACACTTTGCAGAGTGGACACCACGCAAAACCACAAGTTCTAACAAGACCCTATTGTCACAAAACAAATATAACATAAATCTCTTTTGCTCACAGAAGCTCCTAAAACAGTATTACGTAATCTTTTCCATAGATATATTCCAGAATTGCTCAGATCAGGTCTTGCTTTAATCTCTGCAAAAGAATTTAAACAAAGCATGTCAAATACGGAACTACATTGTAAGTATCAAAAATAAGATCCGAAGTGATTCAAGTAATTTGGTAGGTATGACATACCCATTAGCATAAGGTGAATCACGACGAGCATGACGATATGGAGGTGACCTGCTGATGCTGCGACCACGATGAGGTGATATGCTGCGGCGCCGAGGAGATCTTTTCCCATGTGGACTGTAGCTCCTGCCACATAATATAGAAGTTTTATGAGCAGGTAAAAGTAGCAAGTACATCTTGTAAGTAATCTGCGCACACATGTTCAGGTGACAATCATAACAATCCAAACACACACACAAAGGTAAAATAGTTATAAAAAAAACAAGCCTTATTAACCAGGCGTAATATGTATTTGAGCACATCAAGGTTAAAAAAGTCAAAAGATTATGGCCTAAATACGTACAGACCCAAGTGCAACTCAAGTTTACCTCAATTATAAAACCAAGAATATATATCTATACATCCTAAATTCATTAACGAATATTCTTACTTATAGCCAATCAGGGGGGAAAGGCTTTGCTTAGCAAAAGAAAAGGCATAACATGTATTGTACCATTGCATAGTATAGGCAGCTCTGCAAACCTGATTCGGCAGAAACTATCCTCATACAGCCTCAAATGTAATCAATGTATGTATGAAAGAACCATTAAACACTCTTATCAAAAAAAAAGAACCATTAAACACACCTGCGCTCATATCCATAACTTGGACTCCTACGGCGACGAGGACTGGGGCTTCGCCTTCGCCCATTCCCAAGTCCCCGTGAACCACGTGAGCGACATTCACGAGCAAAGTGACCAGGTTCTCCACACTCATAACACTTCAAATCCTCTCCCCCACCACGACGCCCACCACCACGGCCTCCACCACCTTTAGAATTGTGAGAGAGTTCCACACGCCAACCATTCTTGCCTTCAAGGAGAAAATAAAAACAGTAAGCAAACTCCAAGTCAGTAAAACAGGAAGGATCAAAAACCCATCATTGATTTTAAGAAGCACATAACAAAAGAGCAGAGTCAAACCATAGACTGCAAACAACTAGTAAACAATTCCCAGCTTGTAAAAATACTAAGAAGAATCATATAAGACATCTCTCTTAACATGCATATAAAAGCTTAATTGTTAATGGGTTTAAAGCATATGCACAACATAAAATGAGGGAAAACAGATATAATCAAGCAAAAACCAAATGCAAGGTTTGAGAAATGCAGCAAAAAGATAAAATAAACACAGAAAACATCATAATTCAAAGTAAAAATGGTAATAAAAGCAGTATACTCACCATCCAATTCACGAATTGCATCCACAGCATCCCTGCGGTCATCAAACTCAATAAATGCATATCCTGGTGGCCTTCTAGCTACCCAGACACTGAATCCATCAGAAACTAATCAATCAAACAATAAAAATGCATTCATACTTAAAGATATATAAAATTACATATAATATTAAAACGATACGTTAACTTGATTTGAATGTCGCAAGAAAAAAAACGAAAGCTACACTGCTACCATCTAAAACACATAATATTCAGGTCACCATCAAAATAATTTTTTTTTCTTCATTTAGAAAAATAAAATCATATTTACTTGCGGAGAACGCCGAAAATCCTAAACTCGACTTCGAGATCCCTCTCAGTGACCCGAGGATCCAAATTCCCGACATAAACCCGAGACATTCTCGAAAATCACTGCACAATATAAATAATAGCACCAACAAATAAGTAAAAAATCACTAAAAGTGAAACAAGAAACAGAAAACCCTAGAAGAAACAGAAAACCCTAGGAATAGGATGGTTACAAAGAGGTCAGAGAAAAATTAGGGGCTTTTGTAGGAAACGATCGAAGGAATATATGTAGTTGAGGGAGACAATACGATTAGGGGTTACCTAGATGAAGTTTATAGGGCGTTTTTACGATGAGAGAGATGGAGAGATTAAGAAATGAAGTGTACGATCGATTGTTTTGGCTCTGCTGCACACAATTGCAAAGCGTTGGATACTAATTAGAAACCCTAGAACATGAAAATGTAAATTGATTTTTGGTTTTAAAGGGCAAAACAATGTAGCGTGTAAAGACGCCTGGGTCTAGGGATCGGAACGGGTCGGATCTACCAAATATATGGCCTTTAGCTTTGTTGGATCGGGTCGAACGATCTCCATTGAGGTCCTCGGGTCCGTGCTCTTTCCGTCTTAAAGAATAAATTAAGTTTTAAAAAAGTAAATATTCAAATATCTATATAATATTGAGTTCTAATTATCAAAAACTTTATACTGTTAGGGATGTTTGGTTGATAGATTTTTGGATTCGCAGTATTGTTTTTTTCGAGTTAAATATACTCATGTTTGAATGGGTCATATTCTCAAGTGAGGGTAAAAGGTCAATACCAACAGTATTTTTTGGGTATGAATTACTGAGAATATTATTCTCACATCTCACCTAGGTATTTCTTTATTCCCGTGATTAATGGGCTAAAATACCTTCTCCCCGTTTGCTTGCTTCTGCGATGGAAAAAATTCAACTTCTTTGATTTGGCGAGAGAAACTCTCAGAGTATAATTCCTCTTCCGATTTCAAAAACCACATTCTTCGATTTGGTGAGAGAAGCATTCTTCTTCTTTGATTTCCCTTATCTATCAGAAAAACAGAGGAAGAAATGGACAGCGGAAGAAGAAGTTGCACTCAAGGCAGGAGTTCTTAAGCATGGTACTGGAAAATGGTGCAATATCCTTTCAGATCCTGAGTTTAGTTCTATCTTGCATTCACGCTCAAATGTGGATCTCAAGGTATGTAGCTGAGCCTCAAGCATGATTCTTTATATTAGATTAGATTCTAGATTCTAGATTCTAGATTTTTTCTTCTTCTTTTTGGTTATGGCTTTATTTTTTCTTTTATTCCAGCGCTTAATAATCTGAAAGAGCTGCATATATCAAATAGTAACATCACTAATTCTAGGATGTCTTATTTGAGAGGTATTTATCTACCTTTTCTTTTGCATGGTGGACACACACTGTCGTCCATTGTGTTATATAAAAGGATATGACTTCTCTTTGTTTATATTCATTGTTCTTGGTTTCAGTTCCTAATACATTGAATGTAACATGATTAATACATCTTACCTTTTAGGTCATAATCTTCAGGTTCTCCTAGTGATGGCATCTTAATCTTATTTCCCGTACTAATAATCTATTATCTTAATAAGACCAGATGACCTAAAGAATTAAACATATTATGTTATGTACTAACATTACTTTCCATGGCAGGTTTGAACAAACTTAATATGTTGAATCTGGAGGGATGTAACGTTACTGTTGCATGCTTAGATTCCATCTCAGGTATATTCTCATTACTTACCTCTACTGATAATTTAACACTACATTTTGTAGCTGTTATACATTGAACATTGATGTGCCTTCAGATATAGTGACATGTATTTCATGGGGAAAACCAGTAGGTGGATGTAATGTCTTAGAGTTGTGAGATAGGTAGATAAGGATAAACTCTCTATCATTATCATGCATAGAAGATCAAACTTCATCATATCACAAAATACAATGAGTTGTTAGCAAGTCCATGGAGTTTGAGCAACTATCAAATTTCTTAGAATTATAATAATTTCATGTGACATGCAATCATTGGCATACTTAAATCTTGGAAAATGTGGCCTAACAAATGATGGATGCGACAAGCTTTCTGGTGATTTGTGTTTGAATTCTTTTAATGCTTTGATTCTTGAACCATTGTGTAGAACTACTACATTGCTAAGTATAATTGGAATGTTTACAGTATTCACCAAGCAGAGTAAAGCCCCTGTTTTGTTGTATTTTTTTTTTGGTGTCTTTAAGTTAGCCTGCACTCAAGTTTTTTAAAATCGAAATCTAATCTGATGAATGATTTTGGCATTCAAACGAAATTATTACTATTAGTGTATTGTGTTTGTTTTAATTTCTAGGTCTTTGTTTCTTTAGATTTTATAAAATGAATCAGTTAATAATAATTCATATATGTCAAATTGGTTTTTGAAATAGAGAAATCCATCATTTTTGTATCTGCAACTGTCTTTCTCAAAATCTCAACATTATTTACAATTGCGGTTAACATCATCTTCCCTCTCTTTTGATCATCTTCCCTTTGCTTGCTGTTGGATTCTTCACATTTGTTGATTGAATTAGTTCACAGTATTGAATTAGTGGAGTAGAAATCTGTTAGATTGGTGTTTAATCATTTGCTTGCTGGGTATATTATATTTATTTGCAAATTTATACACGATTTAGGCACTGAGGTAGGTGTATGTGCAAATTTATACTCTTAGTGTCCATGTATCTTTTACACACTGTTAAGTTTTTTTTCCTTCCATACAGCTTGAATTCTACAACACTCTTTGTGAAGTTAATTCCCCTTTGAAAAACCACATTCCTACTGTATTGGCTAGTGGGATTCTGCACTTGAAAAATGGATCTTACAAAATTGATTCTTGGGATGGTAAAGACGTTCCTGATGTGCTTGAAAAGTGCAATTTGATTATTGGGTGTACATAGCAGGAAGTTGAGAAAGATTGTCATTGGATATTAGAGTTATAAGTGGGAAGCGTGAAAATACACATGCAACTAGTTTGCTTTTTTGTTTTTAGTATATGTAACACATAAGTATACATTTGTATGTATTTTTGTGATATTAATGTTTCACCCTTTTAGTTTCAAGTGGCTTGTTTTTATTTAATATTGATAATTAAAAATATGATTTTTTAATACTAGTAATAATATATTTTATAATTAATAAATTAAAAATATTCTCTAAAGTCATCTTTGTACATTTTGGTAGGAGTAAAATGGTTCATCTATTACAATGTTCATATGTTTATTTAATTAAATGTTGATGTAAAATTTTAATATATGTTTAGATAAATTATGTAAAATTTAATATTAATTAAAATTAAAATAATACATGATATATTTAAATAATAAAATAATATATAATCGATGAATTTTTATATAAATAATTTTCATTTAAATATTTAGAATTCAATTTGTTAAAAAAATATAGAACAATGACAATTTGGTAAAATATATATTCCAGTAATATTTTATTCCAGTAATCTTTTATTCTTTCAACCAAACACTGTAATCTTACATTCCTGCCAAATAAGTCAAACACAATAATGTAATATTCTCGGTAATGTGTTAGATAATGTTATATTTCGGTAATCCTATTCTCGTAGGTAATCTTACATTCCGTAAACCAAACGCACCCTTAGGAGTCAAATAGAGTCTACTCCGTTCAATTTTTCACTAAAATATAAATAAATTCACACTTTATGAATTTTTAAAAATTGAAATCATAACTGAACCCGAATGATATAAAAACCGTAGTTTTCAATTCAGTTTTTTAATTTTTGATTCTTCATTATTTTTTAAACTTAACCTCTAAAAAAGTAATTTAAATTTTAAATCGAGTCAAAATATATAAATTTAAATTTATAAAAAAAATCTTAATTTTAAGATTATATCTATTTAAATTTATCTTATAATAAATTCAAAATGAATTTATTTTGAATTCTTATACTCTTCTATTTTTTTTAATTCGGTTTGATTTAGTTTAAACGATTTTCATAAAAAAAAATAAAAAACGAACCGAATTGTATATTTATTCTTTTAAACCGAACTAAAATCAAACTGCAAATTGAAAAGCCCGAACCGAATCGTGTAATTCAATTCGGATCAATATTCTCGTTTACATTACTCAATCCAATGTAGTACGAAGGATGGAATGAAGAGCAAACACTAGCTGACAAACTGTTATACTTCAAAACCAACCATTAACACTAATAAGAAGAACTAAAACGGTACCTTAATTCAAATGGTTCTCCCTTCTCACACAAGTATTGGCTTCTGTTTCATTGAATTTAAAGTTAGAGATCAAAGTTAATCAAATTTAAACAAATAAAATTTGTTCATTAACATAAATAAATCGAATACACCTATCTTTATATTCGTTCATTTATTAAAATGATAACAAAGTTTTTGATTAATCAATATGAAATTAATCAAATTTTGATTAATAGTTAATCGATGAATTAAACATGGATGGAGCTGAAGAGTAAAAGAGGGGAAGGGTTGGTTACGAGGGATTCGGGGCGGGCGTTCTGGCAGAGCTGGGCCTCCGATTGAGGGTTGAGGGAGTTCGTGAGTTGCATGACGCCGTAGCCGAGGACACCCGGAACGACGCCGCAGATGGTGGCGAAGGCCAAGAAGAAGGGCTTCGAATCCCTCGTCCGCCTCACCAGCCACCGACAGGACTGGCTCTTTTCCCACAGTATCGACATCTCCGATCTCCCTGGTCGCTGGATCTCTCCAGACTATTGCTGGTTAATAAACCCCTCCTAATTCCACGACATTTTTAATTGGGCCTTTATTTTCCTTTTTTATCGTTTTTATTTTTGCCTAAACTTTGAACTATGGATGATTGTGTGTGTATAATCGATCTTTAAATTTGACATTCAAATTGCTTGTTTTTCATATTTAAAAATTTTAGGGTAAGGTACACAAATGACCCTCATCTATAAGGTATTACTTTTTAAGTTTGTTGACTATTAAAAATTACAAAATGATCTCTCGATTATAGTGTGTTGCTTTGTTAAGTCTCTCGACTATTAAAAGTTAAAAAAAAGGTCATCCGACTGTTCATATGTTCCAAACTAATCATTTTTTCGTTAAAAATTTGATGACAATCTGAGTTAGACGTTAACATGTTGACTAAGATATGATAGTCATTAGAGATTTTAGGATTATATTTTATCATATCACAGTCACCAGGTTAATGTTCATCTCAGATTACCATAATTTTTTTAATAGAAAATGACGAGTTTGGAATATATAAATAGTCAAGTAACCATTTTATAATTTTTAGTAGTCAAGTAACTCAACAAATCAATACCCTATAGTCAAGGGACCATTTATATACTATACTCAAAATTTTATTACTTTAATTTTGTTGTTTTAGATTGTTTGTTCTTGTTATAGAAATATTTTATTATTTTTTGTTACTTTCGTGGTATAATAACAATTTAACAATAAGTCTTTGCTTTATAACATAATATAGCTATTCAACTATTGATTTGACTCGATGGACTTGCTGGATTTGATAAAATCACAAAAAAATTAATTTGATATAATTTTTAAACATGAAAATTTGAATTTGTTGAATTATTTTGAACTATGAAAAGTGATATGATGTATAAGTTTAAGGGATTAGAAATGTTATTATATCACGTCACATTAAATGTGACATATTTATTACTAAACTCATAATCAAATGACCTAGAATGTAATTTATCCATGATTAAACTAGGAAACAACATTGCCCCCCAAAGTTAGATAACGGTAATTTAGGGTTTTTTGTCCAATATGGCATCCCATAAAAAATTGCAAAATAGGCTACAAATAATTTTATTTTGAGATTTACGAACAAATTCATAATATGGAAGTTACGAATATATTTTACACTGGCAAAACTTTCGAGATAATGTTCTGAAAGAAATTAATCCACGAGCTAATGCACTCCCAAGATTAATTGCTCAAATAGGGTGAAATCCACAGTGTTGGTCGTAGGTCGCCAGGCACTCCGGACGACCTTGTAGGTCGCCATGCACTCCGGGCGACCTACCCTTGCTCAAACAGAGAGAATGAACGTGAGAATGAACGTGTTGCATGGCACATGCACGTCCCAACACATAGGTCGCCATTCCCTCCGGGCAACTTTGTAGGTCGCCATAACCTCCTGGCGACCTACAAGGTCGCCATGCACTCCGGGTGACCTTGTAGGTCGCCATGCACTCCGGGCGACCTACCCTCGCTCGGCTTCCCTCGCATAGCTCGCACGGTTGCCCTCGGATGCCCTCGCATAGCTCGTTCGGATGGCCTCGGTCGGATGTTCTCGGATGGCCTCGGATGGATGGCCTCGGTCGGATGGCCTCGGATGCCCAGCGTGTTGGGACGTGCATGGCACATGCAATCTCTTGTAGCTCGCCGGGAAGACATGGCGACCTAGTAGGTCGCCCGGAAGGCATGGCGACCTACGGCCAACACTGTGGATTTCACCTTATTTGAGCAATTAATCTTGGGAGTGCTTTATCTCGTGAATTAATTTTTTCCAGAACATTATCTCGAAAGTTTTACCATTTTACACTAACAAATGTCATAAAATACAAAATAATTTTCAAGTTGACTTATTGATCTAATTCATATTGTTATTTTTATATTAAAAACCCCAAAAATAATTATTTTAAAAAATAAGGTTCTCATAATTAGTTGGAAGAATAATTCTTAAATCGTCCACATCGGATGACCTCACGGCCTACAAACCGCGTGTTAAATGCTTGCACCCTCTAAAAAACGAGATACATCCGACGTGGACGCACTTACTAGGTAAGGTAATAAAACAATTGAATAAAATGGAATCGCAAATTGCGAAGCGCGAGCTAGCCTTTTTGCTCCAAAATATCACAAGATTTATGAAGGAACTTGTGGCTTACAAAGCGTGAGGTTATTTCGATTTCCGTTAGAATTTAAATGAATATGATAAATAAATATTATAATAATAATAATTAATAATATTAATTATTAAATGTAATAAATAATTAAAATATAATAATATATAAATATAGTAATTAAAATATATATTTTATAAAAAATTATAATATATTTTTAAATTTTTAAATAATGAAAAATTATGTGTAAAGTATTAAATATAATAAATAATTAGTAATATTATAATTATAATATATTTTGAAATTCAAAAGATAAAATAATCTCGTTTTTTACACACCGCAAGGTACTAGGAACGAAATAAATTCAGTAACTCGCGTACCACATTTTTTCGGGTGTGGGAAAAGTTATAAATATGGTCATCTACTCCTATTCATCACCACACCCATCTATTTCATATATTCAAAGATTTAATATCATTTAAGACGTTATCGAAGTCACGTATTCGGTTATTATAGGCGAAATGATTATGTAAATTAATTAATATTATTTTGTATTTTTACTAATAATTTATTTATTGATTTAGTATATAAGTTTTGGTATTTAAATAATTTTTTAATATTTATATTTCATAAATATATGAACGTGTATTGGAGTGTCATATAAATCGTGTGACACCACCCGATGAGGATACTATTTACATTTAGCGGGTTTCGACTATATCAGTAGTATAACTGGTGATGGTGTGAAGTTGCATCATCCACTTATAGATGTGTTGGTGGAAATATGGAGACTGATGACGCACACGTTTCATTTATAGTGTGGGAGACAATCATTACCCTGCAAGATGTTGCATTTCTACCCTGCAAGATGTTGCATTTCATCTGTGACTGTCTATTGATAGAGTAGCTATTACTAGTATTGTCGGCACCCGTAGAAACTTATGTGAGGTATTACTCAAAATTGATCCGTCTGATGATACACGTGATGATGGAAAAATAAAAATTAAATTTTTAGATGACAATTTTACGAACCTACCCCATAATGCGAAGCATGAAGTTAATGAGGTAAATATAAATGTTTTTAACTATGAATATTCATTAATATTTTAATTTGCTTGTTTTTTTGGAAATTAAGTAGTTATATTATTTTATTAATTTTTTGAAGCGATTTGTTCGTGCGCATATACTACGAGTTATTGGGGGATTTTAATGCTAGGCAAATCCCGAAATAAGGTGCATTTGATGTGGTTGAATCATTTACAAAATTTGAGTGATTCAATAAATATAAGTTGGGGATTGACAGTTTTGGTATTTTTGTTCTGACAACTTTATAGAGCCGTAGATCCGAAGAAAAATATCATCGGAGGGTGTTTATTGTTGTTGCACTCGTGGGCCTGGATCCGAATGCCATTTTTATGCCCGATCCTTAAACCGCATGTCCCATATGAATTTTCGTTACTTAAGAGATAAAAAATATTTTTTTATCTATTTTTTATAATGTTATTAACAAATAATACAATTCTATTGTATTAATAATATGTGGACTGATAAAACCTCTCAAACCTACTTACCAACACATCAACGAGACTTCAGACTTTTGATCGATAAGTTTGGACATCATGTAATAAAATATTTTCGTTCGACTTTTATCTTATAATTTTAGAATAATTTAATTTTTTTGAGGTTTTTATCTTACAAAACTATGTAATTTTAATTTTATAGTTCCTGTGGACGCCTTATTGCGATGTTGCTATAATGCGACAAGATTATGCACTACGACGAAAAAAATCGATCGTCCATGGTCAACCTAATTTTTTTGTGACGAAGATTTGGTCAAACATCAAGAAAGAACCGAACAACCGATATTATGTTCTATATGTAGGAATCCCGGTCACACGAAGAACAAATGTCTCAATCGCTCACACTCACGTATCAATTAAATGGGTATTTTGCATTATTATTATTTTAATTAACAACACATATTACTCATATTTACAAGCCATAAATAAAATTTTTAATATTTTAATATGTCTATCAAACCATTTTTTCTTCTTCAGTTACAAAACCATGATTTCTAACCATTTTCAACGTCATATTTATCTCGCTTAAAATATCTTATATATGTTGATATTATCGTCACATTAAAGACAAATTGCAACACCACACGTTTAAAATTAAAAATTAAGAAAAATTAGTTTCCCACCCGAAAATAATATCCGAACAAGGTTATGGACACCGTAGGGTGGGTAAGGAATCTATTGTCATCGCGCTTTGTAGGCCGTAAAATTCTTCATAAATCTCACGATATTTTAGATCATAAAAGATACCTCGCGCTTCACAATATGCGAGATCATTTTATTCAATTATTTTATTAACTTACCGTCTAGAAAATAAAAAAGATAATAATTTTTTTATCACTAAAATCGCTTTACTCGCGTTAATTTTACTTTTGTTTTATATATATTAAGGTTGTTTTATTTTCTGGACGGTTCTTTTACCCATGCATTAAGGCCGGATTTAAGACTTTGGCGTTAAAGATCCCTACTATGATGCAAGTTTCAAGCATTTAACTTGTAAACACCGATTCAACAGTGAAAAATTATTATCTTTTTAAAGAATTTTAATTTGAAAATAATATTTACAAAAACTATACATATTATTATAGATTAAAGAAAATCATGAGCAAAAGAACTGATTTATTTAAGGTTTTTTTTGTCTTAATTATCAATCTTTAAACTGTTTTAAAAAAATCAATTAATTTTACATTATTGATTAAATATAGGGGTGAGTAAAATTCAACTCGACTCAAAAAATTAATTTTTTCGATTTGAATTGACTAGAGAAAACTGAAGTCTAATTGACTTCGAGTTGTAATTTTATAAACTTGATTCAACTCGAAAAAATTTCAAGTTTAAATCGAGTTGTAAAATACAACTCAAATAGTAACTCGAATAACTCGAAAATTTTAACAATTAGTGGATTGGTTCTTAAGTTTAAGTCAAATCCCTCGAATTTATATGATATATGTATATCACTTATGAAAAATATATATGCATCGTATATGGTTATAAAAAATAATTTAAATCACAATAAAAATAAAAATATTTATAATTAAATTTAAAACAGAAACTCGAAAATTTCACTCGACTCGAAAAAAATTGAAGTCAAATTGGAGTTGTAAAATAGGACTCGTCAATTCAAATAACTCAAAACATTTTGACTCGACTCAGATCCAACTCTCTCCCCTAATTAAATCCATTGAAAAATCAATTTTAATAATAATAATTTAATGAAAATCATACTATGGCAACTGCGTTATGGATTTGCATATGCTTTTTTTTAAGTGGTCCCAAAAAGATTGACGTTATAAGTTTGACTCTTTTATTGTACATAAAACATGTATTTGAGTACATACTAATTTACTTTAGTGATTAGAAAAATTATTATTATTTTTAAATTTTGTGAGTTCGAATATTAATGATTGTAGTAAAATATTTTAATTTTACTATAAAATGATTGAGAATAATCCGATTATATATTATATTGTAATAATTTTTTTTACTAAAAAAAATGTAAACATCTGTCAAATTGATCAAAAGGGACATTCAAACTTTATACATTACGTAATTCTTCATACTGCACAAGTAAACAACTTTTTCTTTTGCATTTCTTGGAGAAATCAATCTAATTAATGCTCAAGGATCCAGTTCCAATGTAACCTGTAAGAATCAATTAATATTGAATAAAAATATTAAATAATATAATAATAGATGTTTCATAAATTAATATTGGAACATTCATGTTCACACATCATTTAGTTACGAGATGAGCAAAATTCGATTCGAATTGATTTTAGGTTACAATTTCATAAACTCGACTCGACTCGGCTTGAAAAAATTTCAAGTTCAAATCGATTTGTAAAATGCAACTTGAATAACTAAATTTTTTTAGTAATTACTGTATTTATTTTCAAGTTTGAGTCGAGTCATTGGATTTTGTATAATATATATATATATATCACATATGAAAAAAATGAAGAAATATATTTGTATTGTATATATAGTTATAGAAAGTCACTTAAATTGTAATCAAATAATATTATAAATATTTACAATTAAATTTAAATGTAAACTCGAAAAATCGGCTCGAGTCGAAAAAATTTCAAGTCAAATCCGAGTTGTAAAATAAGACTTGTCAACTCAAAATTTTTTAACTCGACTCGATCGAACTATCTTCCCTACCTTTAGCCATTGCTGTCTCACTTTCAACGATGACAATTCTTCAACGTATTTTGTACTCTATTTTAAATATAAATTTAGCGTGTATAAGTTAACCACATTATTGTATTAAATAATTATAATTTTAGTTTGATAATTATAAATTACAAATAAATATTATTTTATAATCACCACATATTATTAATCTAAAATATAACATACAATTAGTCTAAAATAAAAAAAAAACTTAATTTGGAGATTTTTCCCAAGAAATGTTTTTTACTATTAAGTAAACCATACTCTTAATTTATTTTTTTTAGGGTCAGGACTATTGAAGATTGACTTTTAAAAGTGATGTAATTTTTTTTTTAAATACTGTTTAAAATTTAATTGTTTAAGATTACTATTAACAAATAAATTTGAAAAAAATTGTTTATTATAGACATTATATTATAAATTAAAAACATAAAATTTAAATTTTATTTATACTTATTAATAGTATGATATATAAAATATATTAACTTAAATTATAATGAAGAAAATATCAAAAAGTAATTATAGTCGCTTGATTAAAAACCGACAACGTTATATTCTTTATTATTTTAACGTAACTATTGCTGTGTTCTCCTCTATCTATTTTTTTCCTATTTTTTATTTAAGTTTTGTGTTGTTTTATTTTACAGAATTTTTTATTTTATTTTTTTACCACTGAGATCACTTAGTTTGTGTATAAAATATTAAATATATTATATATATAAAAAGTATAAATTAAACGAATCAGGTTAGGTTGTTATTTTTCACCTTAAAATTAATCACATCACACCCTGCCTCGAAATTATATACTATATAACTGTCCCGATCAGTTCAAATCTTATTTAAAAAAATTCATTCCTATAGAATCGAGCCGGATGAGGACCCATCAAATTTGAATATTTTGATCATCCATGGTTGGTGTTACATTCTATAAGAATGTTCGAAGTTGTGATTTGTAGAGAATGGACTCTTGGTATGGTTTCCCTTATATTCAACATAAAGATTAATAATGTGATTAATTTATTTTTTAAATTTTTTTATTTAAAATTTATAATTTTATTTTAATTTATTTAAAAAACTAAATTCTTTTATTAGTTTAAAAAAGTATTCAAAAGAATTTGGAGTAATTTTTGTGTGAAGTACACTCACAAAGTACAAAATATGATCATAAACCATAAGTTTGCTAGTCTAGTTATAAAAAGAAATAAAACATTACTATGTATAATTGGATTAAAAATCATTATAAATTTAAATTTTTATCAACATACATGAATCAAGTTACTTCGATAGTAGATAAGTTATTGTCATAATTGAGATCCCAAACTCGAATATCATACATTTATCAAAAAGAAAAAAATATTTGAATACCATAAATGTAAAAGTTAAATGTTCGATGTCAAATGATTGAGAGTTACCTTTGTATTTAAATAGATATTACCCGCACGAACCAAGTGACATCCGTGGTAAAAGAATTGTTATTATTCTTTGAAGACTCGGATTCAAATACCATATATATCAGGAGTATGAGGCTTAATGTCTAACGATTAGGGATGACAATGGATATTGAACCTGACTCGAATCTGTAGATCCATCCAATTTATAGGGTATGGACCCTAAAATTTTGGACTTGACGTATCCTGACCGAATATGGATCCTCTAATTAAAGTACAAATTCGATTCGGATCTAACAATAAGATATCGGGTCTGGATTCGTTTACAAAGAAGCCCACATTTGATTTTTAATATATAGATATTTTATAAAGGGAGACACCTGAGTTGTTATAGGTTTAAAAATCGGCTTGCGACAATAGAATCCGTCAAATCTAGATATGGGTCTCGATTTTCTAGACCCGCAAATTCGAGACGGGTTTGGATCCAAGATATGAAAATGAATATAGATCTGGGTCTAGTTGGATCCGGTCCAAATCTGGCCCGTTGTCATACCTACTAACGATTGAATATTGTTTTTTAACATATGATACCTTATATTTATCACAGATTAATAAAAAATAGATAATACCCTTATATTTATTTTAGATTAATAAAAATTTTAAATCAATATGATCTACACAAAATTTATACAATGTCTTATTCAACTTGTAGGCAACACGGTTACAAAGTTGCAAAGCGGTTTTCAAAATCTCTTCGTTCGTTGTAGTGGTGGTTTCTTACCATCATTTTTAATTATAGTTTATACTATTTACAATAATAATTTCTCTTGGGTTTTTTTTTGTAAATGATATCATGATTACCGATGTTTTTAGACTCTAGATGCATGATTTTTATTAGTATTCTTTTTGGTCTTTTCTTTTTCCTACAATACCTAGTTCATTTGTACAAAACGATTCGTTGATTATCGTATATATGTGCCGAATGAGATTTCTGTTAAGAGGAGATTGCTGTTAAGGGGAGATCGCTTTTTTCGTTGAACATTTTGGTTATTCTTTAAGTTTCTCTTTTTCATGACTGATGCTCGAGGTCGATAATGTTTCAATATGTTCGACGTTGCTTCACTTGTTAATAATTTTATTTATTAGACTATCTCTAAACGATCATTGTTATATTTTATTTTTGATAATTATAACTGTATTTATTCAATCTATACTTAATAAAATATTTATTGATACAACTTTCAATGAAATATTCTATTTATTTAAAAAATAGCAGTTATTAAAAAAACTGAAATCCATATAAAACTTCCCCCGCCAACTACAGTTCTACACAACAAACAACAAGCTTCTCTCTCTTTGTCTTCTTTCTCCAGAAGCTTCACAAGTCATACGCAAAAGAATCATAGCACACCTAGTCCCTTATTTTTTATGTTTTTTAATCATTACAAGTTTTCTTCTGTTTACCAAGTATTATACTTGTTATTCATGTCTGGTTTTCAGGGTCTTGCAAGTTTTTCTTTGTTTTTGCTGTCTCCATTGATGAATGCTTAACTGCTCTCCACATACATACAACTCTGTCACTAAAGAATAAAGAAAAGGAAAAAAAAAAAGCATTGGTCTTTGAATTTTTCAGTTTGTGTAGATTCTGGAGAAGGTTTATTTAGCAAATGGGCATTCGTTGAATCTCCTCGATCATGGATCTGGAAACTGGTGTTTACCAAAACTATGTTAAGGTAAGATGGGTTTGTTTGAAGAAAATATATTAATTCCTTTTTATTAATCGAAAACACATTTCTGTTTTGGGTTTTAGATTTCAGGTTCTAATTGGATTTTTTTTCTCTTGCAGAAGGAATCATGGAGAACTGTATTGACTTTAGCATACCAAAGACTTGGTGTAGTCTATGGGGATTTAAGCACTTCTCCTTTGTATGTTCACAAGAACACATTTGAGGAAGATATTCGACACTCGGAGACAAATGAAGAGATCTTTGGGGTTTTGTCTTTGTTTTCTGGACTTTAACTTTGGTGCCTTTACTCAAATATGTGTTCATTGTGCTTATAGCCGATGATAATGGTGAAGGAGGGACTTTTGCCTTGAATTCATCGCTGTGTCGACACGCCCGAGTTAACTCTCTCCCCAATTGCCAATTGGCTATGAAGAGCTGTTTGAGTACAAGAAGGACAGTATTGGTTTGGCACCGAAATCGAGTCTCGGGTCAAGCTTGAAATCCACTTTGGAGAAGCATAGGGTGTTGCAAAGGTTCTTGCTTGTTCTTGCTTTGATTGGGACCTGTATGGTGATTGGTGATGGCATCCTCACACCAGCTATTTCTGGTAATTGGACTTTTCTTTCCCTGAATTGATTTATTTGTGCTAATTGTGTCATAAATTGAATTGCTTGATTGTTTGGGTTGTTGTGCAGTATTCTCAGCCGTGTCCGGTGTTGAACTTTCAATGTCAAAAGAACATCACAAATGTAAGGTACTTTCTCCCTTCACTTTGTTCCCTTGTTGGTGTTGCTGTATTTTAGCAAAAAGTGAGATTTTTTAATCCTTTTGATTGCTTCAGTAATTCTCAAGTTCTAGGATGGTTGTTTAGGCTTTTCCTAGGTTTCTATTATTTGCCTCTTGGCCTTTTGTTCTTCAACAACCTAAATGATAAGGCGCATGATTTCAATGATTGTCTTCAGTCTTTAATCTTGGTCCCCCAAACCCTAAACATATGTATTGTGGAACCCATGGTTCTACCCTTCACCTCAAGTTGGTTGGACTTTCTATCAACATGCTAAACTGGGACACTGTTGCATAGTCCGCCCAAACTAGTAGATCGAATTTCTTCAGCGATATTTCTGCTTGCGTACACTGCTTTCATCTGAAACTTTTTTTTTTAAGTCAAAACTACTGCCCCACTTTGGGATAGAGGTTTTATGAGTGCATACTTTGGCATCTAGTTTAGTTTCTAAAAGAAATGGCCTACCCAATAATTCAAGTTTTCAAATTAGGCAACTTATTTGAACCGTGTACGATGTGAACTCTTGTGCTGTTGGGACCCTTTTTTCACATTGACACTAAACAATGACTCATGGTCTTCGAAGTGTGGTTTTAGTTGTGCAATTAATGTTCAATTGAATGCGGTTCTTTCTGACCCCTAGCATGACTAATGCTCCTATGAAATGCTAGCATGACTAATGCTCCTATCAAATGCTATAAATAAAGACTAAATTGAAATGTTTTCGAAGTTTCCTAGCAGAATTTTTAGCCACGAGTACTAATTGTATTTTTACTCTTAGGTGCACAGCTTCTATACAAGTTGTTCTCTATTTGATACATGAGTATTTGTACCACCTTCTTCTATTCGTATGTCATTCATAATTCGATATAGCATTGTACCACCTCTTATGAAGATTCAACAATTTTTTGCAGATGTAGAGGTTCCAGTCGCCTGCATCATACTGATAGGCTTGTTTGCCCTCCAACATTATGGCACTCACAGGGTTGGATTTTTGTTTGCACCAGTGGTTCTATTATGGCTTCTTTGCATCAGTGCCATTGGGTTATATAATATCATTCACTGGAACCCTCATGTGTATCAAGCACTCTCTCCGTATTTTATGTACAAATTCTTTCGAAAAACCCAGAGAGGTGGCTGGATGTCTCTGGGTGGAATTTTATTGTGTATAACAGGTGTGTGCATGTGTGTATAATTTTTCTTCTATTTTAAAATAAAGAGGTTCGTTTTAAGTTGATTTACATTTTCGATTTTCGGTTTTCAGGCTCAGAAGCTATGTTTGCCGATCTTGGGCATTTTTCACAATTGTCAATAAAGGTATATATCCTTAATTCATGGTTAGGGATTTCTTCTTTTAAATAAGTGAGCATTTAGACCTATCGAATAGGCTATTATAGATGTATTGAGCAAGTTTTTCAAGTTTATGAAATTAGGATTATAATTGGCACTTCTAGTTTGCAAAAGAATTTCTGAGAGTTGCATGATTGCTGGTTATTATTGAGCTTTAAATTGTGCCAATGAACTGCTTTTATCGAATGGGAATTACCCCATTTCTGCAGATTGCTTTCACCTCTTTGGTTTATCCATCCTTGATTCTTGCATACATGGGGCAAGCTGCCTATCTATCTCGGCATCATACTATGGACAGTGATTTCCAAATTGGGTTTTAGGTGTCTGTACCAGGTAGGTAACTTTAATTGTTATTGAAATGGTCTAATTTGGATAATAATTTGATTTTTCAGCTAATCGAAACTATTCAAATGTTATTGCTTCAGAGAAGTTAAGATGGCCAGTTTTGGTTATAGCCATACTTTCTGCAGTAGTGGGAAGCCAAGCTATCATAACTGGAACGTTCTCGATAATCAAACAGTGCTCTTCCCTTGGATGCTTCCCGAAGGTCAAAATAGTCCACACATCGTCCAAAATCCACGGTCAGATCTACATTCCTGAGATTAACTGGCTTCTGATGGTGTTATGCTTGGCAGTTACTATTGGCTTTAGGGACACAAGGCGCTTGGGTAATGCATCAGGTATGACAATCCTCTCCATAACTGTTTTCAATTGGTTGTATAACTTGGGGCTTAGAGCATCTTGCAATATCATTTTCATATTCTAGCCAAAACCATTTCTTTATACGCAGAAAATGGAAACTTATGGTATCCTTTTCGACCCACCTAAAACCGTGCTCAACTTATAGATTGCTTTTTGTAAGTCTGAAAAATTCGCAATGTACAATAGATGTCTCAATTACATTAGGTCCATTTGCAACATTAATTATTTTTCTTTTATAGATTGTTTGTACAATAGATGTCTGAATCTCGATATGAAACAGAAACCGAATTGCCTTTTTGTCTGGTTTTGTTCTAGTGATTTTGACTCCATGTTTCTTGTGGGACAGGTTTGGCTCGATATGAAACAGAAACCGAATCGCCTTTTTGTCTGGTTTTGTTCTAGTGATTTTGACTCCATGTTTCTTGTGGGACAGGTTTGGCTGTTATAACTGTGATGCTGGTAACTACTTGCCTAATGGCTTTGGTAATTGTTCTATGCTGGCAGAAGAGTGTGTTCTTGGCAATAGCCTTTGTTTTCTTTTTCGGCACGATTGAAGCTCTCTACTTCACCGCTTCCCTCACCAAGTTCCTCGAAGGGGCCTGGGTTCCGGTTGCCCTTGCATTCATCTTCCTTGTAATCATGTGTGTCTGGCACTACGGCACCCTGAAAAAATACGAGTTCGATGTTCAAAACAAGGTGTCTATCAACTGGCTACGTAGCTTGGGTCCCAGTCTAGGCATAGTACGGGTTCGTGGGATTGGACTTCTACACACGGAGCTTGTATCTGGAATCCCTGCAATTTTCTCCCACTTTGTCACTAACCTTCTAGCCTTCCATCAGGTCTTAGTCTTTCTTTGCATCAAATCCGTCCCCGTTCCTCATGTTAAACCAGAGGAACGGTTTTTAGTTGGTCATATTGGACCTAGGGAATACAGGCTCTATAGGTGCATTGTACGATACGGTTATCATGAAGTTCACAAAGATGACATGGAGTTTGAGAAAGATCTTGTCTGTAGTATAGCAGAGTTCATATGCTCGGGAAGCATTTCTCCTGTCCATGTTAACGAAGATCCGTTAAAGGATGAAGATAAAATGACAGTTGTCGGAACATGTTCTAGCCACACAGAAGGGATCCAGATGAGTGAGGACGACGCAGACAACATAGAGGCAGCTGGTCCATCAGAGTCGAAGGAGATACGGTCACCACCACCTGTAATGAAACCGAGAAAAAGAGTACGGTTCATCGTCCCGAAGAGCCCGGAGATCAACACCGGAGCGAGGGAAGAGTTGCAGGAACTTATGGAAGCTAGGGAAGCCGGGATAGCGTACATACTAGGGCACTCGTATGCTAAGGCCAAGCAAGGGTCCAGCCTGATAAAAAAAACTTGTAATAAACTTTGGGTATGAATTCTTGAGAAGAAATAGCCGACCATCAATCTATGCGCTAAGTGTACCACATGCATCTACGTTGGAGGTGGGTATGATATATCATGTTTAAACTCTTTTTCATTTTTTATTTTTTCTTTTGTGGGATAATTTTGGTCATATACAAACCGGAAATGTATCATATCTTTACAGTTAATGTGCAAATTTACTATATATGTACACATATGTGTAGAGCTTTTCATTCACGTTGGTACCTGGTCAGTTTGTTGTCAGTAAACTATCAAAATTTCATATTTTTTAGCCTCTTAAATACTCATGGTATCTAATTGTTAAGAAACAATAAGTAAAGAGAATACAACAAGAATTGATATCGCATGCACAGTTTCTTATTCATGGAGCTTCAGCTTTTATGCATGAAATATAGCAGTAACCAACCCATGATAACTTCCAGGCTGGTATACCTCGCTAACTGGAGATGCTGAGCTGGGCAACTAGCCACCTACAAGGTTTTATATTCGACACTAATCATCGAAGACTCGAAAGTGATAAATTTCTAAAAATGAAGAGTCCGAATAACATAAAATAAAAGAAATAGCAAGGGTTGATATGAATTGCTTGGATTCAAGCATATATTTTAAAGGGAAGAAACTTGTGCTAGATTCAAGTAAAACATTCAATGAGATGGATGTTAGAGAGAAGAAAGAACAAGGTTGATTTGGTTTCCCTTGCACACTCTCATGCATGGAGGGCAGGCTATCATTAGGAGGCTCTCACGTGGGATACTCATGGACGGACACAAGATTTTTAAGTTAGGGGTGAATTTAAACTTATAAAATTTATGAGAATGAACTTAAACTTAAAAATTTCAGAGGGGCAAAAACAAATTTTTAATAGACAATACATAGAAAAAATCTAAAATATATATGATAATTTTAGATTTTTATACAGACGACTGTCTCACCCGCTCCCGTCTAGGTCATACGCAATATAAATGCACATAGAACTTTCTCAAATTTTTTAACCTCAGTAAGTTATTGCCAAGTCAAAATATTAGTTCAAGCTTATGATTCAATAGTATTTGAAATTTTGAGGTGTGAATGTTTTGTGCCAGAAAAAGTGGTGAGTATACCAAGTGGGTTTGATTTGTTGCTCAATATCTCTTTTCTTGTATTTGGCACCTTTTGTTTAGCCACTCTTTAGTTATAATTTTACTCTATTTTGTTTGATGTGTTTTTAAACTATTTTTCTCACATTAGTCATTTTGATGGGGCTTTTTATGGTCCGAATATAGATATTAGCGTATCTGATGCTTTGAATAGGAAATTTCAATGTGCAACATTACAGGTTGGTGATGTTCAATTGTGCTTCATTTTTCTTTCTGCCTGTATTCTCTAATTTTTTCTGTCTTATGAAAACTCTGGTGCCCTTTATTTCAGCTGGACTTCCAGCTACCTGAGCGCTTCAAGTTGGAGTACTCAGCCGAAGATGAAGCCAAGAGGGAGAAACCTCTTATGATACACAGAGCTATCCTTGGGTCTGTTAAGCGTATGTTTGCTATATTGTTGGAACACTACAAGGGTAAATGGCCCTTCTGGCTTAGTCCCCGTCAAACAATTGTTTGCCCTGTGTCAGATAAGTCCCAGAACTATGCGATAGAGGTAATTTGATCTCAGAGTATGCTCCTTTTCGATCAATTGCCAACCTTATGGAATTTATGGTGCATTTATATATAATCATTGCATCTGCTATCTGATATTGTCTATTTCCTCTGTATTCTGCCTTGATTTCCCCTTGTTGGACACGATGTTATTTCTCGAGTTGCCGCAGCATAGTACATCCTTTGTCTCCCTCATTGGACAATTTTAAAACATTCATAAATTGTTAATGTTGTGTCCTGCCTGTATGTTGTTCTCTTAATCTTTTTTATGTGTGACTATTTGTTTCTCGACACATGAGAATTTTGTATGCTATTTTGGAGTTCCTATGAACTTGCCGAAATAGACATTTATTATGTTGTTCTGGACGATTTTTGAGAACAAAGCAACCGTTTGTGGGTGGAAACTATTGAAAGTAGGACTCTGCACTATTTTATGAAGTGTGGCACAGTAGGATCCATTTAGTTTATTGTCAATGAGTTGATTGCTTGGAATGCTTCAGTCCTTTTGAAGGGAGAAAATACTCAAATGTCATCTCTTATTTCATTTTCTTAGGTTCGGGATCGGATTCATGAGGCCGGTTATTATGTAGATGTTGATATGACAGATTGAACAATCCAAAAAATGGAGCAACTCCGGACATCCTCAATTACATCAAATTCCATTTTCTTACAGTCAACAAGTTATAAACTCTATTTCTACGCACGGTTATGGATTTAGGGGGAAGTGGAACCACACTGCCAGTGCTGATTATTTTATTACATTATCCTTTTTGACTTTATGTCTACAATCTCCAACCAGCTTGCTCTGCAATTTCCAAGTTAAGGTTTATATGTATATTTTGGAAGTAACCAATTTGTCCCCCCGCTTGTTTCTCGTGTCAGAACGCAGGTACGAGAAGCTCAGCTGGCACTATACAACTATATTTTGGTTGTAGGAGAAGTAGAAGTGAACAATAAGCAGGTTTGTCAAACCTATGCTTTCTGAATAGATTTATGTGCCTTTTTTAATAAATTTGCATACCTTTGCAAATGCGTGCCTCCTCGTGTGTATCGTTGCTGCTGATTATGATTCTCAAGTAAAAAAAGAGAGCTAGATGAATCCATGGTAACTGCGTTAATTGGATGCAGGTGTGTGTACGGGTGAGGGATAAGGCAGAACACAAAGCAGCATGGATGCACTTCTCCAACACTTGCAGGATGAAGCTGCTGCCTTCCATTAAGCATTTTACTTTGTTTTTTTTTTTATTCTGGTTTTCGAGTTCCTAATGAAATTGTTTGTGATTCCTTGATGTTTGAAGGGGAGTTACTCCCAACTTCTTTCATCCTTCACTGCATGCCCAGTTGTGGGAGTTTACTTTTTAATGAAATTGTTGGTAAAGAAAAAAGTTTCTTTTTTTGTTATTTCCCTTTACATGATGGAGTGGAGAAATAAAGACTCCAGGAATGCTTTTGGGTATATGCAAAAGTGACACTGCAATTCACTTATGAACATAAATCTTTAGGTAAACCAATGAAAGCACTGGTAGAGTGATTAATGCACTAAAGGACGGAACAAAAGGATCAGACTTGCAAACAACGTTAAAAATACCAATAAACTTGAAATATCCCATTGATTCTTTCCCAGTAACACCAAGGTATTTTTTAAATTACTTAACGCGTTCCCTCTTTTTTCTTGTCATCTTGAAAAAAAGTAGCCATGTGGACCAGTAAGCATTGATGAGTACCGTTTCACAATAAATGAGTTCGGAAATTATTCATTATTTTCACTGGAAATTTGGTCATGAGAGACAGCGACTTTCTCTTGGGTCCATTCAGCTGAAAAACATGGCTTCCATGTTAAGTTTCACTTCATATATGTAACAGTTTGACAGAGAGAGAGAAAGGGGATAAAGATTTTGCAAAAGGGAAAAAATGGGGAACATGCTGCCTTTCGTGGGAATGATAATGGTGATTTTAGTTCAAGTTAGCAGCATGGTGATAACCAAAGCAGCAATGTCTAGTGGGGTTAACAAATATGTTCTTATTGTTTACTCTAATCTTCTCTCCAGCCTTGTTCTCCTTCCTTGCTCCTTTGTATTCCACAGGTACAAATTTAGCTCGAAATCTTTGTTTCGATTCGTTTTTCTTTGTGTGTTTCTGAATTCTGAGGTTTTACAGATCTGTACGTCTTCCATGGACCTCCTCCAGCCTGTATAGATTGATCTTTCTACTTTCCTTGCTTGGGTTTGTACCTTCTTTCTTCTCCTGCAATTTCAAGATCACAACTATCATCTTTAATGGATCATTGTTCAAAAGAAGGAGAAGAAACTGAAAACCCATAGTTTTTTCACATCTTTATCAATGCAGATGTATCGGCCAGCTATGCGGATACGCAGGTATAGACTACAGTTCTCCTGCAATGGCAACCGCCATGCTCAACCTCATTCCAGCGTTCACCTTCATACTAGCCATCATTTTCAGGTTTTGCTTCATTTAGAGTTGGCTTATCACCTTATTAATCTGTAAAACTATACTCGAAATCTTTCCTTCTTCGTCATTCAGGATGGAAAAGCTTGAATGGAGAAGCACAAGCAGCCAAGCCAAGGTTTTTGGAACCATAATCTCCATAACAGGGGCATTTGTAGTGACATTTTACAAGGGACCAACAATTCTGAGACTGTCTCATCAGCTTCTTTCATCTCCACAATTACAATGGATCCTTGGGGGGCTTCTTCTTGCAATTGAAGCTTTTATGACTTCTGCATGGTATATTGTACAGGTATAAATACATTATCCTAACAATGATATTATAGAGATATAAATACAGTATTCACTGGTTTTCACCCTTTGTGAATTCTGCAGGCAATGGTTCTGAAAAAGTTCCCTGCAGTATTAACTGTCATGTTCTATCTTTGCTTCTTCAATGCGATTCTTTCGTTGATATATTCGTTGATTCTAGTCAGGGACCCCGTTGCTTGGAAAATAAGGCCTGGTATAGGCCTGTTTGCAATTTTATACTCGGTAAGCATACTATAGTTGTTACTTAAGTCACAGATCAAAGGATTCATTACATGGTGTTGTTTATGCAGGCGATAGTGGCGACTACGTTTCGAATCAGCTTGTTTTCGTGGTGCCTATGGAAAGCAGGACCTCTCTACGTTTCTATGTTCAAGCCGTTGGCCATTGTCATTGCAGCCGCTATCGGCATTGTGTTCTTGGGAGAAGACCTTTCTCTGGGAAGGTATTTGAATAAATTGAAGCATCAACATGTGCTTTAAATGGTTCAACATATTATGGAAAGTAGGAACTAATTGATGGTTAATTGTGGATTGGTTCCATTGTAGGGTAATTGGTGCAGTGATTATAATGAGTGGATTTTATGGTGTGCTGTGGGGAAAGGCTAAAGAGGAGAGTTTGGGATCAGCAAGCCATGAAGTCCCTTTCCTGCAAAGCAGGACAGATGATAAAAGTTCTTCTGTATAAAGAAAGGAAAAGGTGGTAGTAAATCCAACAAAGCAGTCCTACTATACAGTTACTTTAAGATTTTTTAAGGTATTTGTATTCGGTTCGTTTAGCGTTTGTGAACATGTTTGTTTAATTTTCGACAACCACACTCTTTTTACCCTTTTGTTTGCAAGCCAATAGTAAATTATGTCACTAGCCCTTAAGCTCTTTAGGCTTCACAGCTTGAAATCCAAACTTCATATGGTATTCAATTTAATCTATATTCTCACCAATATTTAAAATGTAAAAACAAATACAAGTAAAAGGAGAATCGGGTAAACTCAATGGAATTAAACTCAAGCTCATTTCCAACATAGTCTCCCATATTAGTCCAATAAACCTGCATATAAGAGAAGATAATCCTCACAGAAAAAAATGGGAAACAAAGTACATATGACAGCAGGCTAGGACTAGGACTAGTCGTGGCTTGGCTTGAAGGTGTTTGTTTCTTGGGGAAATGTGTTAGCTCTACTGTACGGAAAGTATCTTTGCATTTCAATCTTTTGTCTGTTTCCAGGGATTTTTGTATGTAGCTGCAGCTTTTTGCCCGGAATGTCGTGTTGCCTTTACCTGTAATGAAATATCTTTGCATTTTGATTCGTTGGCCTGGTTAAAGCACATGTTTCTTCTACTGATATCTAAAGTGATGCTTAAAACCTGATATACTTCATCAATTTGTTCAAAATACCTTCATAAAGATTTTGGGGAAACAAAATAGGAACTACAAAGGAATGGATTTAAGCAAAAGATGCTGTTGGTTTTAGCTTTCAAGCGCTTCTCATCTGTCTTTGGTCTATGGGTTAACATGATGCAGGTGAATGAACAATCATCGATCAATATTTTTGTACTAAAAAGATTAATATTGGAGAAAAATGCGATATAGAGATAGTGCGAGTTTGATCCTCGTTTTCAGTCATGATTAAGAGTATTTATAGTAGTCTTTAGTGTTTATCAGTCATAGGAATATTATAGTTATTTGTAAGTCAAACAAACTAGATAGATCTAATAATTATACTTTGTGTTTTGTTGTAATGCATCATATGCATGGGTTTTTTTATCCATTGTGGTTGACCCTAAGCCCTTTTTTATACTCTATTTCGAAGCTGTTAATCTTCCCTTGCTCCTGGTTCATTGCTTTGTTTCGGGCCTTTGCTCAGATATCGAGCATTCCGTACTGGCCTTCCCATAAGTCCACTACTCTGAAGAAGCCAAGAATCTAGCCCAATAAGATGAACAGATAGCAGCCTGGAGATGTGGTTTACTTTTGATACACATCTTCTCATTAATTCCCAACATGGGGTTTGCAATATTGTACAAGATGCCTGTTTTTGTAGCCATGTAGTTTTCTACTTACAATGATATGTTGGCCTGGTTAAAGCACACGTTTCTTCAACTGATGCTTAAAACCTGATGTATTGATAGGGATGACAATGAATCAGATTAGGGTCTGTCGGAATCCGTTGGATTCGGATTAAATTGCCATCCCTATATACTTGACTTCAATTTGTTCAAACAACTTCCCAGATGAAGATTTTGGAGAAACAAAACAGAAACTACAAAGGAAATGGATATTAAGTACAAAATGCTGTTGGTGGCCTTACTTGAAGGACTTTTTTTTTATGTTTAAATTAATCAAATTGGGTTGAGTGGACCATTGGTGCTTATTATCATGCTTTAGACGTAGGGCCTTTATCAATGTCTAGTACAAAGCTTCATCCCAGTGAACCCCATAAAATCAAATACCATTTTGATTGTGGCTGTTAATATATGAATAGTAGTACGTCTACATCTCCCCCTCTACTTGGAGCCCTAGAGTCAGTCACCCGAGTCGCTTTTTCACTCCCCAAGTACCTTCACCCACACTTGAAAGGCTAATCCAACTAGCTGTCTTCTCACAAAACAAAGCTTAATTTCTGTCTTTTTTCACAATTGCCCGCACATTACACGCCAGCACGCGGCCAAACCAGGGATTCTCTTCTTCTTTTGTCGTCTCCATTCATCGGCAGAACCGAGGGGGAGATGGTGCTGATGACGAGAGAAAGACTAGCTGGTGAAATGGCACCGTTTACGGCGATGGTGATGATGGAAGCTTGTACCATAGCACTCACTGTTTTAGCCAAGACAGCCATAACATCCGGAATGAGCCCTTTTGTGTTTGTGGTTTACACCAATGCTGTTGGATCTCTCTTGCTACTCCCTTTCTCCTTCATTTTTCATCGGGAAAGGTGCCTTCAACTGCTGGAATCTCTCCTCCATCTTTCTTTCTCCTTTTTGTGCACTCTTCCATTTCTTTATCTTTGTTTCTTTGATATTTGCAGAGCAGACCAGTCGCTCTTCACCTTCCCTTCCTCCAGCGTATATTTCTTATTTAGTTATTTTTCTGATGTATTTGTAGGATAGCTATATCTCAGAACCTTGCATTCTTCTTCTTCCCAAAACCACATTTTTCTTGGCGTTATCTCTTTCAGTTAAGGAAGAAAAAAAGAAGGAAAACTCATGATGATGATGACAACAACACATGCATGATTCATGGGAATGATAGTAATAGTTATATTGTTAAAATTAGCTCTCAGTTTGAATGTTTATTCTGATCCCTATATTTTCTTGTTTAATATTTTAATCCTTAACACTTCATTATCTTAGTTGATATTTTTATATGTACTAAGATATTGACATTTTATGTATAGTGTCACTCAAGCTGATGATATAATATATGACATATCACCTAAGTTGATGATGTAGTATACCGTACATATCATATCACCTAATATGATAATATGACATGCGGTATGTCATCAAAGATGATAACATGGTATATGTCACGTCACTTAATATGATAATATGACATGTAACATATCATCTAAGATAATGATTTGACATGTGATACATCATCTGATGTGATGAGGTGGTATGTAAGACATCAATAATTAAACACACGTGAAAGTGTAATGTTAGCCATGTATTGAACACAAACCATTTTGACTAAGAATTTAAGATTAAGATGCACCAAAAATAATAGGACTAAAATAATCATTTAAATAAATATTGATACTAATTTAAACATTATTAATAATTAATAGTAACTAATAAGTAAACAGTTTCCAAAAGTTGGCTGACGTTTTCATTATCATATAGGAGGAAAAAGCCCGATTGGAGTAGCACCAGCAGCCAAGCCCAAGTGATTGGCACCTCGGTCTCGATTATCGGAGCCATTGCAGTAGAAGTATACAAAGGCCCATTTATACAAAAATCCTTCTTCTTCCGAGGCAACCACCATCAACTTCAACAAGAACCCACATTTTTGTGATCTACTCGGCGCCGGATCGTTTGGTTCTCGGCGGTGTTCTCCTAGCTGCCGCCTCCGTATCCGTTTCAATATGGAATATCATTCAGCTTGGGACTGTTAAACTATATCCACAAGTGATGAAAGTGGCCTCGTTTTACAGCTCGGTCGGGACTCTCCAGTGTCTGGTCTTCTCTCTGTTGATGGAGAGAGACATAAACGCTTGGAAATTGATACACAAACAAGACCTTTTACTCGTTGTTTCGACGGTAAGGATACAGGAAAACCTGAAAATCTGCTAAGTAAACTTCATTTAACGACGGATTCAATGACATCAAATTGTTTTATAGGGGGCCTTTGGCAGCATTAACCGTAGCAACGTTCATTTAGCATGTACACGAACGAAAGGCCCATGTTCAAGCCATTTGGGATAGTCTTTGCCACAGTTTTTGGTGTTACCTTCTTCACAAACAGTATTCACTATGGTGTTTCAGAGCTGGTTCGTGTAGCATTAATTAGGGATGGTCATGGGCAATGCAATTGAGACTTCTGGTGTATGGATTCATAAATGTCCATATCGGGTGTGATAATTAAATTTTAGGATAAAGTACACAAATGATCTTCCGACTATAGTACATTATTTTATTAAGTCTTTCGATTATTAAAAGTTACAAAATAGTTTTTTTGACTATAGAGTATTGTTTTGTTAAGCCCATCGACTATTAAAAGTTACAAAATGATCACTCGACTATTCATATATTTTAAACTCGTCATGTTCCGTTAAAAATTTGACAGTATTCTGAGTTCATTGTTAACCCACTGACTGTGATCTAATAAAATTTGATCATAGACTCTCAAACGATTATCATATCCCAATCATCGTATTAGCATTCATATCAGACGACCGATAATTTTTTAATAGAAAATGATGAGTTATGAACATAATGAATAGTCGGTGACTATTTTTATAACTTGTAATAGTCGAGAAACTCAACAAAGTAACACTTCATAATCGAATGACTATTTTATAACTGTATAGCGTTGTGTTTGAAATTATACATGATATTTAAAAATTCGACCTTGCTCCCCAACTTCCACGGCTTCTTGGTCCAACGCCATGTATATTCGATTTAAATTTGACGGGTTTTGATATATCATGAATTGAACGCATAGGATTTTTGTATAAAAGATGGATTCGGTTGAGTTGGGTTAATGTATCAAATTGATTTGAACCTGATAACATGATTATGAGTATTTAGCGAGCGAGTTGATCACGAGTTAAGCAATGCTTGATTCGACTCGAAAATTGTTCGACTTCTACTTGATTTGATTCGGTACTTGATAAGTTCGATAAAAATCTTATGAAATCTCGTAATACTATATAGACCTTAATATAAACATAAATTAACAAATTTAAAAGAAAAATGATCAAAATAGTGTATGAAGCACATGAAAGTAACAATTCATAAATATACCAAACTAATATATTACAACCAAAGTAACAATTCACAAACATATTAAATGAACATATTACAACTATTCTTGAAAAAAAGGGTTTAACAATACATAATCAGTCCTAAAAATAAGACAATCAACATCCTAAAAGATTATAAAAATGACAAAATTGCCCATAAGTCCATGTACTTTTGAAAAAAACCAATGTCGTCCTCCTATTATTATTCCTCTCAGTATGACCCTGTAACTCGAAAACAAACTCAATATGATTTGTTGACCAACGTTTTCGCGAAATGCTCACTTTCAAACCTTAATAAACTTATATTTTCAGATTTTATGGACTTTAGTATTTTATTTGACAAATGTGTGTTATGCTTCTAAACCAAACCAATACCAAATTAGACATTGAAAGGTAAGCAAGCAATCAAGCAAAAGCAAAAGCAAAAACCCAACTTTTTCTTGACGTTCAAGTACATGTCTCTCAGTTACCTGTCTCTGTAATTTTCTCCAACTTAAAAATCTCATCTTTTCGTGAGCTTTTTTGTCATCTGTTTATGACACCAACCCATTTCCTCATATTCTTTGTCCTGTTGTTTGTTTCATGTAGTAAAAGCCGCCGTTCCGATCATCGAACGGAGATAAATCCGGCCAAGGAGACACAAATGTCTTTAGGTTTGGTCTCGGCATGGAATTAGTTCCGGAGAAGCAATCCCAGAAATCATACCTATCCTTGTACGTTGCTCTGCTACATGTGATAACTAGTTCATTCGTGAAAACTTGCATGGGCGGTTTACATGAAAATTTCAAATTCTCATATAATTTAAATGGTTTTTTGTATTTGTTGTTGATAATAAGATAAAATCGTGTGTCCCTCTCTACAAACTGGATTTCACTTGTTTAGGTTTCATCATGTTACTTGCCAGGGACTTATAAACCAGCAGAGTACTGGCAAATCGACGATCAACGCCGGCACCGACGAAGAGACGTTCATCAGTTTTTAAGCTAAAGGAGATAGAGGCGGCGACATGCTCTTTCAGTGATGAGAATCTTCTTGGGAAAGGAGGATTCGGCCGAGTCTACAAGGGCACCCTGCCAACAGGAGAGGTATACGTTAACTTTCATAATGTTGTTTCGGCATAGAATCGTTATGGCAATAAGTACATTTGTTTTCTTTCTGTATTCTGATCAGGTTGTTGCGATCAAGAAGATGGAGTTGCCGCCGTTCAAAGAAGCAGAAGGAGAACGCGAGTTCCGAGTAGAAGTCGATATCTTGAGCAGACACGACCATCCGAATCTGGTTTCGTTGATAGGTTATTGTGCAGACGGGAAGCACAGGTTTCTAGTCTATGAACACATGAGAAAAGGGAACCTGCAGGATCATTTAAACGGTCGGTTTTCAACTCGAATCCGTTTCCGATAAAGTTCTTCGCCTATTGAACATTTAACCGATATCTAACTGCTCGAATAGGGTATGGGTGAAACGAAATGGATTGGCCTTCAAGGCTGAAAGTGGCACTTGGTGCAGCCAGGGGACTTGCTTATCTCCATTCTAGTTCAGCTGTTGGAATCCCAATAGTTCACTGAGATTTCAAGTCCACCAATGTCCCTCTAAATGCAACCTTCGAAGCAAAGGTAACCGAAACATGGTACATTTTCACGGGGCACTGAGATTAGAAAACATTCATAACGACGACTCGATTTTCTACTCTTCACAGATATCGGATTTCGGACTGATGCCAAAGGGTCAAGAGACTTATGTGACGGCCAAAGTTATCGGGACATTCGGATATTTCGATCCCGAATATACATCGGTATGCATATTCAGGTCACGGAACTATCGCACATCTTTTCTCCACATGACTTTACTCTTTTTTTTGTGACAGACCGGGAAACTAACGTTACAAAGCGATGTTTATGCATTCGGAGTCGTTCTTCTGGAGCTATTGACTGGACGGAGAGCGGTCGACATAAACCAGGGGTCAAATGATCAAAACCTTGTACTCCAAGTAAGGCACATATTGAACGACCGGAAGAAGTTACGCAAGGTGATCGATCCGGACATGGCTTGAAATTCATACACGATTGAATCTATAGCCGTGTTCGCGAACCTGGCATCACGCTGTGTCCGCATCGACAGCGGAGAGCGACCCTCGATGCCGGAATGCGTGAAGGAACTCCAATCGATTTTCTGCACAAATGCAAAAGGCCTGGGTGTGGGTTTCAGGATGGGTTGAAGTTGTATCATATGAACAATAAGGATTCTAATGAAGAATATGAGGAAACATTATAACCATGGGAAGTTGATAAAGACGCATGAAAAGAATATGAAGGGTTTGGATTATTGAGTCAAAATAATTGATTTTTCAATACCATCGGTTGAAGTCTTGAAGAGTTTAAGTGTGAAAATTAATAGGGTATATTATTTAAATGGTCACTTTCATTTTATAAATATTCACTTGTGGTCATTAATTTTTAATTCAATCCTTGAATTTTAAATATGATGCTACTGTGTGACTTCAGGCCTGCTCCTTCCGGCCGCTTGCTCCTATGAATCCCTTAGTTCAGCATTCGAACAGTCTAAGTGCATGTGCAAGCCTCTAGGCTCTCACTTCTTTCTGTAAAACTCTGCATGGTGATAATTGTTCTCCACCTCCCTTTCATGATTGTGAACATCATAAGCCCTAAAGGAGTCATCTTTCTGGAATAGGCGAATAGCAATGGAAAATTTTGCTACCTCTACCATTTTTTAGATCAATTGGTTGGTAATGAAACCAGTACAAGTAGGGGGAAGTGGATTATTGTTTTGATTTACTGGAAATCTTGCTTTATAATCCATTTACAGGTACTCTACGTATATATATGTTGGGCTTATAGTAACGTTTCTCTTTGTGAAAAGCAATAGGAGGGATTTCATCGGCAGTGCACGTTGCATGTAACCAATGATCTTACTATCGAGTGTGGTAAAGATCTTTGATACTTGTACGAACCGATTGACCTCAGTAGTTAAGGAACTCGATATTCTTCTTAAAGGTCACAGATTCAAACACCGGTAAGGATACGAGAGATCATTACGAGAACCTTTGAACATATATTGTCTAAGCTATATTAATTAATAAAACTTCCATTTTTCCAAATAGCAACGGATCAAGATTCAACAGTTGAAGTGGAAAGATAAATATTATGTACATTTGTTCTCACCACTGCTTTGGATTCATCACTACTGCCCCTGCATGCCCACCCCTTTCTTTTTCCCTTTGTCGTTAAGTTGGAAAAATATTTTCCGAGGTGGGATTTTGAGTTGGACTGCATTTGAGATAATTGGATATTTTGGCACCTTCCTTTGCATCATGTGCGACTTGTCAGACCAAAAGTATCTACATAAACATCAACTTCATAGGTATATTATATACATACATGTGTATGCATGTCTGAAAATTTACATACAAAAAGAAAGTCCTGATGTTTAAAAGTGATGGTGTTGTTCGTACCGATCATATAATTATACGATTTTACGTCGAATGCCTATCCTAGACTGAAAGAACTCCCTTAGCATCCAGAGAATTTATATGAGCTGTGTCATGTGAATCATCCCCAGCCGAAACCTCCGATCCCGTTGACGTACTAAAAAAAGAATTGTAATAATTGTCAGTGTCACCAGTAGTAAATTTACAAACATTAACCTCCATATCCTTATCAGATTTTGAGCGAGCTGGTCCAACACCTTTAAAATCCTTATCAAACCTATATCTACAGCGATCAACTAGATGACCAAGTTTACCACAGAGTTAACACTGGTGTCGTGGTCTTCCTTTATACTCACCACCACATGGATCGTTACCACGGTTGTTACCACTCTGAGCACTTCACTCCTAGACCGATAACCGCCAAAACCTTTATCACGGTCATGTCTGGCCAGATTGATACCGACTGGCAACTTGGCTAGACCCTGAACACGAGCTTCAGCATATATGAGAACTGAAGTAACTATGTCAAACGTATACGATTCACGATTGACAGTTATCGCAGCAACAAACGATTCAAACTCATACGATAAGCCATTAAGCAAAGTGATTATTTGCTAAACCTCTGAGACTGAAGATCTACTCGTAGCCAATAGGTCACAAATCTCCTTGATCTGTGTAGCATACTCACGAATCGACAGATCCCCTTTTCAAAGAGAACGAAGCCTACCATGAAGACTCGTGACCTTGGTAGTAGTGAGCTTTGAATAAAGTTTCATGACCGTACCCCATATATCCGATGAAGTTTGAGCACCCACCAACTGCGGCAAGATCAATGGACTGATGGTAGACAATAACCACGACGCAAAAGAGTTATCTTGCTTCTTGAACTGTCGGTAGGAAGGATTGACCACCAGTTCACCATTTTCATCAAGAATCGTATGTGAAGGAACGACCACAGAACCATCCAAGACACTTGATGGTACTTGTAAAACACAATAAAAGAAACGTGAAAAACAATTAGAAGCAGTGAATGTGGGCATCAAGACACTTGGTCTCGCTCCCTTACTCTTGTTCAATTTATATAGCCCAAATGCCTCTCTAAACCAACATAAGAGTTTGGCCCAACTTGAGGTAACAGGCAAAAAACAAATTCAGTTAGACAAACTGAAATCTCAACAAACACAACTGCAAAACCACTTGAGGCGCAGCCAAACCATACCAATACTTCAATATTCACCCCGCTTCTTGACCTCTGACCAAAAAAAAAAAAAACAGACCGCTTTTACTTTGTTTAGTTAAGCAACTGTGAAAGGTTTGATGGGGACATTTTCCTTTGGTTTAAAGTGGCCAATGGAGTGGATGAAAATGGCAAATGTATGTCTTAGTATTCAGATCACCATTAAAATCCTCAACATATCATTCTAGCTTTGATTTGGGGCCAATGGCTAAAGAGAAAAGTCATCATTTCAAAAGGGGTCTCCAATTTTGTCATTGCCATCATATAAAGTCCAAATTGCTATGGAGGAGATATGAGACATTATATACCTTAAACAAATTTCATGGTTCGATTTATGGTGTTGTGAATGAAGTAGTTTGAGTTGAGAGAGTAATCTTTGTAATGTACGTCTATAGTACATGTTCCAAATCAGTCGATCAATGAATCGTATAGTTACGATTATACCAAAAAATGAGAAGAATATAAAGAAAAGGTTGGTAAAATAATTGGCCAGATTCTGGAGTAGTGCAAAAGAAATTTTGGCTTTTAGGGCTGAACTTAGGATTCCCCCACTTTAAAGCATCATGTTCTTAGATAAAATAAAAAAAAAAAGGAGTGGGCATTTGTGTTTTTTCAGTTCAAAGATAAAAGAAGAGATGCATAACCTTTCGACCCTTTTAGCTAAAATATATTTAAAAACTACAAATTTTCTTGGCTAATAATTACGCCATTTCATTCTAACAATTGTCGAAAATATAAAGCTGTAGATTAATCCAACACCTGTACATGTACTGAAAATCACATCATAAACCAAATAATTTAGTGTAAATTACACGTTTAGTGCCTAAAGTATCAGTTTTGATCCAATTTGATACTTAAATTTCCATTTTTCAAAATCATAGCTAAAGCTTTTGTTTCATTTTAGTACATGTTCAAAATTTAACATCAATTTTTGAATTTTTTTAAAAAAGTTTAGGTACTAAAAGGAGCAAAACTGATAGTTTAGGAGCTAAACACGTTAAGTTTTTAATGGTAAGATACTAAAATGAAACAAAAACTAAACGTTATGTATGATTTTAAAAAAATTGAAAATTTAGATACTAAAACGAATCAAAATTGATAGTTTAGATACTAAATGTAGTTTAACCTAAATTTTAATGGCTAATTTCTATTTTTGACATTATGTAAAATCAAATTACAATTTAACGTCTAATCTGATTATCTTTTTATTGATTGATTGGATGCATTTAGTTTTAACATATATCTTGATAAAAGTCCAAATCCACGTCTCCCACTTAGCTTCCACCGATGGCGGAAACACAGGATTTTATTCGAAGATTCCCGACTTAATTTATTCCAGTTCAATTTTAATTATTTTATTTCAACATCAAAGTTTCCTCTATTAATGGAAAATAATATATATATATATATATATATATATATATATATATATTCCCCAAGTTAAATGAGAGTAGATCCAAGAGAGTAGGATAAAACTGTACTGGTGAAGAATTGTCACCTAGTACCAGATCTTCTGTCACTGTGACCCATGGAGGAAACTGGGCACACAAACCTTTTTTCTTTTTCTTTTTTGAGTGATAAGGTTTGCAATTTGCATGGCCATTAGTTTAGTTTGCCCTAGCTAAAATGCATGGTTACCTTTTGGTAAAGGGCCATTCTATTATCTCATGCAAGGCAAAAGACGGTGTTATATATAACCTATGTCGGGGATCAAGGGCTAAATGACAACTTGAATGGACATTTTCTGTTTGTAATGTCACAAGAGAACTGCCATCATGTGCAATTGCAATTCAATATTCGCAGATGAAAAAAGGGGATTGATTTTCACGCCTTGGCTTTTATAAACAATGTCCATCTCACTCTACCCCCACTTCCATGTATTGGTCTCCTTTTATCACCCATTTAAATAAGTTTTAACAGTTAAGAGTTGGAAGCTCTTTTAATATAAAACTTATATTAACTTTAGATACTTTATTATCTATAACTCGATGATATGAAGAGAATATCTCTTGAAAGAATTTCTAGTATCAAACATCTTTCGAAAAGTTAAGATCTCTTGATATGATTTTTAACAGACTATCAGATCAAATTTACATTTATCTGTAAGTAGTTATCGTAATCCTACACGTGAAACTTGTATTATGGTTCACTATAAAATCATCTCATATTCACTTTTATACTCCTCTTTATGAAGACGCAAAACATAGATACCGACTAACCATTCAACCACTAACTACGACTCCCATCTAAACCAAAAATTAATAATAACCACATTAATAATAATCATAAATCATTTTATTCTTATCAATAAGTATCAATTAAACTATGATTCTATTGGCAGTTGGGAGACACTTAAAGAAGGAAGGGAGGAAACCAGCCAGGCAACCATGTGGCTGTCACGATAGCCAACTATTAAGGGGATGATGTTCATAGATGAACCGACTTTATTGGCTGCGGGGCCGAGTCCTAGTCCCTTCACTCAGCGTTGCCACCACAAAATTCCACTGAAATGCATTCATTTTCTTCATCGGGATACAGTTAGGAATGTATTGTCAATCACGTACTGACGCAGAAAGAAAACAATATGAAAATAAATAATTACATTTTACATATAAGCAAATGATTTGATTATTGTTATTTTCATCCACGAATCAAACGCATACAACACGCTTGAAAAAAGGCCCCAAAGACCTTTCTTCTCATGTGTTCGGCCAAACAATGGCCATGAAAGAGGGTTCTTTCTTTCTTCTATTTGGAATTTTTTTAAAAAAATGAAAAAAATAAGAGCTATTCACACGTGTTACATCACGCACACGATCACCACCGGACGAAAAGCCCAGTGCTCGGACACGCGTGCGTCACACATACCAAATAGGAGTGTACACACGAAAACCACTCAAAGAAATCCAACAAACAAAATATTTATTCCTCCTCCTCCATGTAGCTGTGCGTTGCGAAACCGAAATAGAAAAAAAAAACAGGCGGATGTTGAAGTAAAACGATACCGATGGCCTTAGATGGGGGAAGCTTTGCTTGACTTTTCTGATGAACCGTTCAATCCCTAACCCGGCCTAACCTGCCCTGTCCCGGGTGGACCCGTCGGCCATCTCTCTCTTTCATTCAATAATCGATGTAGGCTTTGCAATTCAAGTCCATCCCTTCCTTATTTCAAACCTCCTCAATCCCAAACATGGCCCTCTCTATCTCTCTTTTCCCCTAATTTCTCACACAACTAACCATTATTGTTATTATTTAACAAATTCCCACTCCCTTGGGAAAATGCAAACTCGCCAAACCTCATTCCACACATACATTAATAAAACTAGATAATCTAATATTATCATTCCGGTCAATTTACTCACAAAACCCTCCAAAAAAAATATTGAGGTTTTCTAGACATCTTGGACCACCGTTTTTAATCTTTTATAATTTCCCCAACTCCCCACACCCCCCTTACTCGGAGCTTCCTTTGTCATCATCTACCCACAAGCAATTATTTAATTTCCTCCTTTTATAAGAAGGTGACGAGGAAGATGAAAGTGATGAGTCACTGGACCTTGTTCTTGGCCTGATCGTTACGATTTTTGGCGGTTTCCTCCTACCATTGTCAACTATCAGTTCCTGCATTAACCGGTAGCAGCTATGGATTTTTTCCTGCAAAAACAAATGGATATTTGTCCAAGTTGGAATACAAAACGTTTCTTTGTTAAACTGAGAGAATTACGACATTTAATTACACATTAGTTGAGCATTGAGCTTACTCTGCTTAGTCCATTACACCATAACTCGGCATGTTCAGGATTAACGAGGGACAAGTTTGGGATGTCATTGGCAGCACAAAGGACCGCTGCAGCAGCAATGCTTGACGGCCAATACTCAAGAAAGCTGGCCTCTGTTCACAATTAGCAAACAAGTTTCTTTTTATTCGTTCATTATGGATATATGAAAAATGAAATAACTAGACCTTTGATATTGGACAAGATGATGTCCGTTGCCTTTGAAATCAGAAACCCCAAAAATGTTCCTGATGGATCGACCTTACAAGCAAAAAAATCAATGAAACTTAACGGCGTTACTGATCGTAGCCTCCAGTCCAGAACCGTGAGAACAAGCAGTTCCATTCTGCGAATTGTTTTGGGTTCAAAAATATATTTGGCACCCTCCACCTGCATAAAGAGCAAACTAATTAATGATCATTCAATGGAATTTATAAAACAAAAAAAAAGACAACCCTGAAAAAGTTTTAACAAAAAGAAATATACCTGAAGATCTAAAAGAGATGGAACAAGAGGTTCCTCCATCTTGGCCGCTAAAGATATGCAAGCAACAGCTAAAAGTTGCCATGGCCACCCACTAGTTAGCTGAAAAGTGTTGAAAAAAAAAGGCATCTCGTTGTTAATCAGCACAGCTCATCATAACGTCAATAATAAAACAATAATGAATAACTAGGGTGAATTATATGCACATTTACTGAGTTCATTAACAATACACACACCAACTGCCGGTCAAAGAAACAAGAATAATATTATTATATTCCAGTATAACTTTAATGAAAGTACATATATACATGCCATCATAAAGAAAAATATTACTACTACAAAAGTCTTTAAGGAAAGGTCAATAATTACGCTTCAGTAAAAGTCTCCTATTGTAGTAAATGCAAAGGCAAGCCACTGTTAGATTCAACAAACAAACAAACAAACAAAAAAGTCTAGCTATTCTTAATTATTTATTTGATACTCAAGTCTTTTTCAAATGTTTTATCGACCTTGAAAAGTGAAACATAATTGCACTGAAGAGTCAGAGTTTTAATTACTCAAATTATCATTATCCAGATAATGATTATTAATTTACTAATCAGTGACGGGAAAAAAGAAAACTCACCGGCAAGCGTCGAGAATATAAAAACCGATCCAGGTAGTTGACGGAAAGATACGCCGTCAAAGGCTGGAAATTATAGAATGCTTGTACCTGCAAACAAACAAAAAGATAATTTTAAAAGCATTATTGATTGGGGAAAAAAAGGTGAAATGGAAAAAGTTGTAAAGTTGGAGCCGCCAATCGATGATTCATCTCCGTCCATCGAACGGCTTTTATTAGATCTCTTTACTTCGGTTTTGAACGCCTAGCATACAGAGTGCTTTTTAGCGAAACAGTGAAAATTCTGCTAACTTGCGCTAGCTGTATTTTCGTAATATTCAATGAACAAAGATAGTCAAAGTACTGAGGTACAGTTTTAGTCAGTTCACCTTCAGAATCCATGCAACTGCTTCTTCTCGAGCCGATGCGTCGAGAGACTGAGACTGAAACCGAGCCAAGTAATCGCATCCGGGAACGAAGTTTCTTTCGTGTTCGATAAAGCCGGCGATAGAGGATTCCTCGAGGCACAACGCCAGAGAGTCAAGCTCAGACGAAAGTGCCGATGATTCGCCGGAGAATACCTCGTCTGAGTCCTCACCGCAGAGTAAGTCGCTGAAACGATCGGAACAGTTCACCGACATGTCGAAAGTGGTAATGATGACGATAATATGGATGCCGGCAATCGTGGCCGTCGATTATGCCTCATCCTCTCTCCATAAACGTCGTCGATTTAGTACTAAGCGACGACGGCGTTGTTAAACAATCGGGTGCGCGTGTGCTTGTGCTTGTGGTTATCGAGGAATAGAAAGGAGGAGGAAAGGGAGAGAATCGGTTTTGGATCGCAGTTTTTGGTAGTTCGATTCCATCAGTTAGTTTGAGATATAAATATCTGAGGTTTTATTTGTTTATTTATTTATTTTGTATATTTCTTTTTTTCTGGGGTTTGGTTGGTTGGCCGGTAAGAGTTTGCCGGGCAAAACGGGGATTCTTTTTTCGGAAGGTAATAAAGAAGTTATCGGTTTGATTTTTTTTAAAATATTTATAAATAAGAGTCAGCAGAATTCGATTCGAAAAATTAAGATTTTTAACTTGATTCGATTCGAAAAAAATTGAATTTAATTGATTTTGAGTTGTAATTTCATAAACTCAACTCGACTTGAAAAAAATTTCAAATTCAAATCGAGCTGAAAAATGCAACTCAAATAACTCAAAAAAATTAGTAATTAATAGATTTATTTTCAAGTTTGAGTCAATTCCTTAGACTTTGTATGATGTATGAAAAAAATGGGAAGAAATATATTTATATTGCATATATGGTTATAGAAAGTTACTTAAATAGTAATCAAATAATATTATAATATTATAAATATTTATAATTAAATTTAAACAGAAATTCAATTGACTCGATTCGACTCGACTTAACTCGAAAAAAATTCAAATCAAGTATGAGTTGTAAAATATGACTCGTCAACTCGAATAACTCGAATTTTTTTAACTCGACTCGATCGAACGCTCATCCCTATTTATGAATTATATTAGATTTTAAAAATAAAAATTATATTTAAATTTCATAAACATTAATATTTGATCTATTAATCGATTAACTTAAGTTGAGTGTTATATAAATTTAGTATATAAACGATTCTTTGAATTTATTTTTATACTTATGTATAAATTAAGAAGGATATTCAAGTAAGCATATACCTTGAATTATATAATATATTTTTTCTCATTATCTCGTGAGAAGTAAAATTCCAAAACGAAAAAAAAAATCATATAATATCTAAATTAAGTATATTCAAGAAGGATATTCCAACATCTTTTAGAAGGGGTCGGATGTGCCTGCTAAAGGTGTAAGAGTTAGTTGGAAGAAAATTTGTCTCATAAAATCTGAAGGGGGATTGGAGTTGCAAGATGTTGGGTGTTGGAAAGTTTTGTATTGTGCAACTTATTAGAAAGCTTTTTGATAATGAAGGTTATCTCTGGGTGGCTTGGATGTACTCCTATGTAATTAGGAATGCTGACTTTTGGCAGATGGAAATCCCTACAAATGCTAGCTGGAATTTCAAACACTTACTAGAAATCAGGCCTGAAGTTGCCCACCTCTTCTCGGGTCAAATTTGTGATCTGAGCACGAGGCAAGTCTGGGATGATTTGCGTGCTATTGCCCCTAAAGTACCCTGGCACCACCTGATCTGGTTCTCTTGGCGCATTTCCAAATTTAGCATTGTAGCATGGATGACAATGCTAAATAGACTGCCTACTCGGGTTAGGCTCGTGCATATGGGCTTAACCATTGAAACTGACAAAGTGCTTGTTGTGTGGCACTGTGGTAGAGACAATAGAACACTTATTTTTTTAGTGCAACTTTGCTAAGGAGCTATGGGATCCATCCTTGAATTGTGTGGCATTAACCGAGGAGTTAGCTGTTGGGACAGTGAGCTGGCCTGGGCTGTTCGATTTTTTAAAGGCAAGTCTCTCATTGTACGGGTTCTAAAGCTTGCTTGGACTAGTCACATGTATGACATTTGGACGGAAAGGAATAACAAATTATTTGGTAAAAGGAATAGAGCCAAGGACGATGTGATGGATGACATCAAGCAAATCATTCGAATCCGCCTGCAAAACTTGGCTTTTAGCATAACATAATCGACCAATGTTGCTCTTTGTGATAAATGGGGAATTGCTTAAGCAGAGCTTGTTCTGCTGTTTTCTTTTCTTTCGCAACCTGGGTTAGCTATGTTTGTTGTCATGGCTTTGCTTAATAGTGTTGTTTATTGACTTTGTATCTTGTAGCAGTTTCCTGCTTCTTGGGTAATGAAATAGAATTATCCACACAAAAAAGTATAATCTATCAAATATGTAAATTAAATAATATTATAATTTAAATGATTCTACATCCTCTAAAATATTATAACAACAATGATATTTATATTTATTGAATTAAGATTTTGTTAAAAAATATTATAATAATAAGAATAACTACACCAGATATCACTAGATTTTGGGCGATACATCATTTATATTATTAGACTTTCAATTATTTTAATTATAACATCAAACTTTAATTTTGACTCTAATCATATTATTAAATCGTTAAAATCCAAACGACACAATTACATGAACAAAACAATGTCGTTTTGTTGTAGCTATTGATGCCCCAAACAATGTAGTTTTAGTTGTAAAGTTTAAAAGATGTATTAATTTTATCATTAAACTTTTAAACATTCCAGTTATAGGCATTGTACTTTTTCGACCATTGTTAGCAGTGAATCATCGACCATCACAATTGTCATTCGTGACAAAATCAATATTAAAACGTTGACATTTCCTTCCTAATTTTTTTATGATTATTTTTCATCAAATATTCTCAAAATCGATGCAGTTAAACAAAAAAATTATCATTTTTCGTAATTTGAGGATTTTTTCATATTTGAGAAGTTTAAAATGTTTATTTAAAAAATTCAATGATATAAACTATTCTCTACTAAAGTTTAATGATATTTAGAATAAATTTATATCATAATAATTAGATGACCCTTTTTCTCATATGTAATGGGATAAGGGGGAGGCATGATAGTATGCTGCCCCCAACGTTAGGTTGAGAGCAGCTTCCTTGAGAGACGTCTGGATTATGAAATGTCCTCCGTAGGACTCGATCCCACGACCACAAGATTAAGAGCCTTGTGTTCTACCAACCGAACTGGACGGGCATTAATTATTGTGTTCTATCACAATAGAACTTTCTAAATCATATAAAACTAGGAATGACAATAATTGGGGGAGAGCTTCGTCCGAGCCTTAATTATTTAAACATAGAAAATATGCAACACTGTTGCATCCTCGAAACCAACACAGATTAACCAATTAATTCAAACAGAGATAGTTGTATCTTGCCACAAATGCCAAATTTAGCAATGTCCCATCCTCCCTCGTGTAGTCACACAATGATCATATAAATAATGACTCGATTTTAATATCTGCTCTGCTCTGATTTGATGTTTTTGCTTTTAGTTTAACATATGAATTTTGTAAAATTAATGCATGTGATGATGTGATATTCTAGCAACTAAATCAACACGAATCAAACGGTTTATGTGATTGAATGGATGATTGTTATATGTAGAGGTTCACGTTCGAGTACGAAGTTTTATATATAGACTCATTATGGGGTGACCCTCCAAACCAGTTTACTCCATTTGTAAACGTTAGAATTCGAATTTCTAACCTTACCTAAAAAATCTAACATCTTATCTCACTAGATTAACTTATCGTTAGGGTGACATTAATACTTCTTTCCTCCATAAATAATGATGCAAACATAGTCGGTGACCTTCACAAAAGGCTAAGAAGAACCATCGATCATGCAATGACTGAATGATTTGATTTAACCCCTCCCTGCTTTAAGCCGTAGACATGCACCATAAGCTGTTGACTCCTTCACATCCAACTTTATAATGGAAGCATGGTGAGCTGTTGCAATTCCTTTCCCCACATTATAGAGACAAAGGCTCCCTACTCCTGGTTTAGATTTATTCAGTGATCACGTTACCTGTCGGATCGCAGGCCAAGCCCGTCGGCGACTTGCAGTTGCCATAATATCTACGTTGGCTCGTTTTTCTTTCGGGACGATAAATTGTGTAGGTCAAATAAAGAAAGAGACGTGCTTGAGCTTGTTTCCCGTAAGACACCTTGATCATCAATTCAATAAGACTGTCAAGTTTTTCAAGAACAAAAGTTGCAACAATTATGGTGGGAGCTGATGAGCTGAGTAAACAAATGAAGGACCTATGTACTATCAAAAGGCTGAAAAATCCTGAACTATTCATAAATATGCATAAGCCTTTTTTTAATTGATCATTGATATCTGATTTATTGATCGACTAATCCAGATCGGGTACTGCAAAGGCGAGGGCGATCCTCTCAACCCAATTTGCTCCATTCGAAAACACCAGAATTCAAACTCCCAGACCTTGCGTAAGGGACCTAGTGCCTCATTCCACTAGATCAACCGGTTGTTGGTGCATAAGCATTTTATTAACTTGTGTCGAGAATAATGATAATATGCATTATACTTCTAATAAGAAATTGAGATTGAATCTTTGATATTATTAAAAAGTTACGATAAAAAATTTAAATATGAACATAAAAATGTATCCATCATTTTATAGGGTAAATAACACAAATCATCCCCCGACTATAGGGCACTGTTTTATTAAGTTCATCGACTATTGAAAGTTACAACTTTGTCCTTCGACTATGGAGTGTTGCTTTGTTGAGTCCCTCGATCATAAAAGTTACAAAATGGTCACCCGACTATTCATTATGTTCTAGAGTCGTCCTTTTTATGTTTAAAAATTGGCGATTATTTAAGTTGGATGTCAACATGATGATTGGGATATGATAGTCGTTTGAGATTTTGGGATCAAATTTTATCATATCACAATCATCAAGTTAACGTTCATCTCAAAATATCATTAATTTTTAACATAAAAAGACGAGTTTAGAACATAATGAATAGTAGGGTGGCCATTTTATAACTTTTAATAGTCGAATGACTCAAAAAATAGCACTCTATAGTCAAATGATCATTTTGTAACTTTTAATGGTCGAGTGACTTAATAAAGCAGTACCTTATAATTGGGGACCATTTGTGTTCTTTACCCTATTTTAGATCTTGGATGTCCTAATAGCCTCATTCAGCTTAAATAAAATTGTTAATTTGTTGCCATGGATTGGCGTTTGGGAGACAAATTCGGTGCCCTAGGTTCCCCGCTGACCGTTCATCGGTCATACGTTAGTCCAACAACCGTTAATAATATACATAATATACTTCATAACACATGAATTTCTCCATAAAATTCTCTCTTCCTCTTCATCATCTCTTAAAAGAAGCTGATCGCCATCTTCATTTCCTTGCCATTATTTCATATTTCTCATAGCAAATATGGCCCTTCCCAATATCGTCTTGGTTTTTACGTTATTTTCTTTCCTTTCACTCCTCCCATGGACAGAATCTGCACTAACTACCCAGTACTACAGCAAAACATGCCCCAAGTTTCACGACGTACTGCAAACGGTTTTGTCCGGTAAGCAACTCAGTAACCCCACGACCGCCGCCGCCACCCTCCGTCTTTTCTTCCATGACTGTTTCGTCAACGGCTGCGATGCATCGTTGCTCATTGCCTCCACCCCCTTCAACAAATCCGAACTCGATGCCGACAGCAACATGTCGGTTGCCGGGGACGGTTTCGATTTAATCACTCGTGTCAAGACCGCTCTCGAGCTCGAATGTCCCGGCATTGTCTCATGCGCCGACATCCTCGCCGTTTCGGCTAGAGACCTCGTTGTGATGGTCGGTGGCCCGTTCTACGAAGTACCCTTGGGGAGAAAAGACAGCAGGGAATCTAATCCGGCGATGGTCGATAAAAGCCTTCCCAAAGCTTTGACTCCGATGAACGACCTGCTCGCTCTCTTCGCTTCCAGAGGTTTCTCCGTCGAAGAAATGGTAGCTCTCGTCGGCGCACACACCATCGGTTTCTCCCATTGTAAAGAGTTCGCCAACCGGATATTCCACTTCAGCAAGACGTCCGAGGTTGATCCGTCCTATAACCCCACGTACGCACAAGGGTTGAGGAAACTCTGTCATAATTACACGAAGGATCCGGCGATGTCGGCTTTCAACGACGTGTACACCCCGGGGAAGTTCGATAACATGTATTACAAGAACCTGCAAAGAGGGTTAGGGTTGTTGTCTTCCGATCAGGCCATGGTGACTGACCCCAGGACTAAGCCATTCGTCGACCGGTACGCCGCGAACCAGACGGCGTTTTTCGACATGTTTGCTCATTCGATGCGTAAATTGAGCGTTTACATGGTGAAGGAAAATAACGCTGGGGACGTAAGGCGCAGGTGCGATCAGTTCAATACAATTCAGATTTGATGATGGATCGCATTACATGATTTATACACTACTTAAATACTATTGCGTTTTTAATCCTAAAATATTATATGGAATTGCGAGAATTACTTGTCCCCAAGTATATATTTTTACGTTGTTCTTATATAACCCCCCTTTGCGTGCTCTTAATAATATAAGAGCTGTAAAAATATTATATGCGCTACGTGATTGATTCGATTGTTAAATTAACATATTAAAACACGAATCAATTTATCTCAGTAATTAAACAAATCGTTGTTGTTCCTATAAGTCACGGATTCGAGCACAAACAACTACAGCAGAGCGATTGAACGTTCATTTTCAAATAACTAAAAATATTTGTAACTAATACTACTTTAGTACTTTGTAATTACTTTAGTTTAATAAAAAAATTAAAAGATTCAAAGTGATCGAAGACAACTCATTAATCAAGTTTAATAGAATATTTTTTGACTTTTTTATCCCCTTATCCCGATTTATAAATAAAAAGATGGATAAACTACGCATCTATTAACTAAACTATCAGTTTTGGTTCATTTTAGTGCTTAAACTTTTAATTTTTTCAAACCATATTTCATTTTGATACCCTCATAATTAAAAACTTAACGTGTTTACTATCTAAATTATCAATTTTCCCGTTTTAGTACCTAAATTATCATTTTGTACTCATCTTAGATCATTAAAATCAGGATTTAGTTTAAAAAATTAATTCCTTATATTCCAACCCTCTAGATATGCAAGCGGTCCATTCGGCATAAACTCGACGATGAGAGCCCTATGGCGACCCTCAATACAGAAACCCATAAGAGTGAAATTTAACGGCCCAATCATTAGTTTTGTTAAAAACACACCAATTTTACTAGAAAGAAGAAAATATTGATGATAAATATTAACTAAAATTAAATCTAAAAATTATAAATATTGAGAATTAAATGTATCATTATAATAAAAAATATAATTAAATTAATCGAATATTTTGTGTTTTATTTTATGAATAAATAAGTTAGTTGCATTGAACATCTCTCAAACTACGACTTAAATTCTCAATTAATTTTTGAACTTCAAAATGCTTTAATTAAAATCCTTAAATATTAATATTTTTTATTAACCGCTTCTATCAATGTAGCTATGAGCTTGAATATTTAGATGTTATGTAATAATTATATTTATTAATTTTATAAAAAAAAACCCTAAAATCTAATTTTCTCTCATTGATGTACTGTTGATCTCTTTCTTTCTTTTGTCTTTGTTGATCAGCGGCGGCATCAACATTAATGTTGGTTGCCAGCCATCAATATATTTTATTATTATTATTTTTATATCACATCTTTATTTTCTTTTTCTTTTTTTTTCAATAATTTTGTCTGTGTTGCACGTTTTCATATGCTTTTATGACATGTTTTCTTATACTTTTTGGCATATTTTTCGGTTCTTTGGTCTTTTTCAATTTATCTTTTTTCTAAGGGTTTATTAGACATTGTTACAACTGATCAATATGGAGCTTATCTGATAACTTGTTGATCTTCCTTGCTTTAGACCATCGGATTAGATTTGGATACCTAATTTGGATTCGTGGATAGCTTTTCACGTCGCTCGAGTTTGATTTGTGACTTTTCGGTGGTCTTTCAATATCTTGATTTCCTTTTGTGGTTCATTTGTTGATGCGATCAGATATATTTGTATCTATCTTTATCTGAGTTTCTTGGTTAGATTTAATCTTTCCTTGTATGATCCTTATATGATCTTAAGTTGCCAGTTTTGTTTCAACGATTATAAGAAATTTACCTACTTATGTGCTTAATTTACGGTTGTAATTGTAAATATTTATTGTAATTTGAGATATTTCTTATTTTGAATAAAATTAATTGCTTCTATAAAAAAGATGTGATAAAAAATAAAAAAATAATTCAATTAAATTTTAATAACATAATATCTCTTTTACATAACATATTCAAATTATCAATGAAATAACACATGTTCAAAATTTGATTTATGTATTTTAAATATATTTGATATTAAATTTAACCTAACATGAATATTCAAGAAAGTGTTGCTCTCCCATGACCCTCCTTTTCTTTTTCTTTGAATTTGTGTCGTATTATATAGATCAAATCAAATTTTTTATTTTGTTTAGTCAATGACGACATCGGTTTTGATGTTGATTGTCAACCGTCAATTTTTTCTCTTATTTATTTATTTATTTATTTATTTTTTTAATAAGAATAATTTTATCTTTATGACACGTTTTTCTCTATCTTTTTAGCACAAATTTCTTTGTCTTTGTGACACGTTTTTCGTTTTCTTTTTCTGTCATCTGGCCGTTGTTTTATTTATGTTTTCTTAGGGTTGGATCTGAAGGCGTCACCACTACTGATTAAGATGACACTTCTTTGTAATCTTGTTGATTTTCCCCGCCATGGACCGTCGAATTAAATTCGTATGCGCTATTTTGCGTTCATAGATAGTTTCTCACGACGCTCGACTCTTATTTGAGATTCTAGGTGGTCTTTCAATAGTTCAATTCCCTTTTGTGGTTCGTTTGCCGATGCAGTCATATTCGTTCGTATCTATTTTTTGTTCGAATCTTTTGCTTGGATTTTCAACCTTTTTCGTGTGTGATTCTTGTATGATCTAAAGTTGCTAGTTTCAATATTATGAGAAAATATTCAATTTTTGTATTTATTTTAAGATAATAGTTGTAAACTCTCGTTATAATTTTAAATATTTCCTGTTTTTAATAATACAACCTGCTTCTATTATACATGAAGATTGTTCCAAGGCAATTCTATAGGCATACATATATTCCGAGGCATCTTTGATGGACATGAATGTTGTTCTTTTCAACACTAACTCGATATGGTATCATGGATTGGTTTGAAAAGAAGGGAAAGGCGTCTTCATTACCTGTTTTTTGGTAAAGAAGATGCCCATTTTTCTAAACTTATGCCGACGTTTTCACACCGTCGTTGCTTTCTTTTAGCTTTGGATAAAAGGAAAAACACAAAGTAATAGCAAAGATAAGCATTCAAGTCTTGAAGATATTGTCTTCTTTGGGTGATTGTGTTAAAGATTGATGCAACTTTTAAGATCTTGCTCTCTAACTTTGAAGAAAATTTAAAGATGTATTGTAATAATTAAACAGGTAAAATTAAGTTAATTTATTCAAATATAGTATTTTTTAAGATTCGATACAAGTAACATATGGATGGTTCAAGTGGTAAGCAACTTGATATCGCTTAAGCATGTCTCAAGTTCACGTCCTTGTGTATGCAGAAAATCCCCACTAAGAGACTTACCAACCAAAGTCAAGTGTGTGACCCGGGTCAGTCCATATTAGCCTTACGAATCAAAAGAGCAAAAAAAAAAAAAAAAGCAAACAAACAAACAAAGATTCGATATAAGTAACACTCATCTTTGATTATTTATCAAAACGATACTCTTTTACTGCGTTTGGGTTTTAGAGCGGATGAGGCGGGAGAAGCATGGAGGGGGGAAATACGACGATGGTTGTGGAATGATAAATTATATATAAAATTATTGTTTAGTGATTTATTTGATATTTTAGTAGTAATTTAGAAGTAAAATTAAATATTATTTTTTATTAACGTTGTCACTTTATTAATTTCATAGGGGTAAAAATTAAGTAGTCATTTTATAATAAATCGATAACTTTAGTGACTAATATGTTTTGAGAATTGAAACTTCAACAGGAAAATTTAAAAAAAAATTCATACATTAATGGTCATTTATATAATTTACCCTTTTATAAATAGTTGAAATTTGGCAACGAATGTCAAGGAGCTGATGAAGACGAAATGGTCGGAAGAGATGGGATTACCCTACACAAACATTTGCTAAATGCTAATCAGTTTTTCTTTAAGAAAATAAATAAGGTAAAGGAAATTGGAATTGGTGGGACCAATTTGTTCAAAATTTAGATTCTTGCTGACTAAAAAGTAAGAATATTTATTATGCATTTCATGATAATAAAAGTCAACACCCTTCTTTACGTTAATTTTTTTTATTAATAATTCTATTAATTTTTAACGATGTAATAATATAAAATTACATCATTTCTCAATAATAATACGAGTAAACTACGTTTATAATACTTAAATTAATAGTTTTAATATATTTTACTACTTAAAATTTTAAAATTTTAAAAATTATATTTATTTTTTAGTTTTTTATTTCGTTATAGTAACTCATCGTTAAAATTTTAACGTGTTTAGTACCTAAACTGCTTGTGTTATAAATGGATAACATTTTGTGAAAAACATTTTACTATGTTTGGAAGAGGTTGTGTAAACCAATTATCACTAGTTGATGAATTTTTAAAAAAAAACTATTATAAATATTAAATATAATAAATAATATTATTTATAAAAAAAACACTTAATATTATTATTTTAAAATATTAGAATGATTTATTTATTATTTTAAAATAAAATTTATATAATTTTATTAATAAAAATATTAAGATTAGTATATTTTATTTAAATAAAATTTTATAAAGTATAAAATCATCTACTAAAGTAATGATATTTTTTATATTTTAAAAAGTATTAATTGATAAATTTTAAATATATTTATTAAATTATTAAATTAATATTAAATAAAAATAATATTATTTATTATTAATAATTTAATAATATTATTTATATGAAATTAATTAATAATATAATTTTTTTAATAATTTATTATATATTATTAAAATAAAATTATAATATCTTTAATTATTATAGTATAATTGAGTATTTTATTAAAAAATTAAAAAATGTAATATTCTTTTATTAGAAATATTAATAAATATATTTTAATAATTATAAATAAATATTTTAATAAATTTTTAATGAAATACTAAAATAAAAATAAATAAATAATAAATATGATTTTAAAAAAATTAAAAATAAATTGTTCAAACATAATAATTAATCTGAAAAGGAAAAGAAGACTTAACCCGATAACGTCGAGCACGTTGGTAGAGTTGACGAGTCTACGCGACCGACTCGTGACTGAATAGCAACTCAAGTTGAAAGCGGGACCCACATAGACATTTCCGTGAAAGATCAAAGCAGAGGCAGAGAATTTACCCCCAGGTAAATCAGATCGCACATCTTCACTTTTTACAGCGCACCACAGGCCTTTTCATTTATTTATGTCTAGTTAAAGTCAGGCACTTCAACGTACACGAGGCGGTAGAGGTAAAAAAAAAGAAAATTACAGTGGGAAAACGTCACGTCGCTTGTGACGACAGATTTGCCCATACAGTAAAAAAAGTAATATCCTGAATTCTTACAACGAGATGATGAATCGTCATCGGCAAGACACGACATGGAGCCGATCTCGGGGAATTGATGTCGGAGACAGTGTCTGAAAGTTTTGAAAAAACCTAGGAAAAGTCCAATGCATTCTAAATTAATTAATTTTAAAAACTTTGGTGGTCCCCACTCCTAGATTTGTTCGGGACACCCAAATCTCCTAATTCTCCGTCTATTTTTATATAAATAAAATTTCAAATTAAATCATAATTAATTTATTTAATTTTTTCGCTACATTTAGTACATTCACCTTTTTTTTTTCATAAATACTATCCAAAAAATATAAGTAATTGATTGATTTGGTCAGCACATGACATTAAATTATATATATTAACTTGTGCTACTTTCGTCCCATTAAAAATATATTTTATTGATATTTTAAAAGTTAAAATTTTGAAAATTTGATCAATATTATTTTAAATTTTATTATATATATATATAAAATTACTTTAATTTGTAAAATATTTTTATACTTTTTAATTACAAATTTAAAAAAATTGACCAAAAATGTAAATAAAAGACAATTTAAGTGGGACAAAACGAATACTTGATTATAAATTTTATTATATTGTTTAAGTTCGTCAATATTTATAATTGATCGAAACAATTTTTTAGAAATTTTTTTAAACAAATTAATTGTCTTCCTTATATGGTATAAATGAGATTATTGAGCCTCTAATTTTTGTTTAATCGACGACGATATATTTTAATGTTGATCCGTTATTGATTCTCTTTGTACTATGTTATTTATTTTGTTCTTGATTTTTTTTTCTTTTTTTTTTTTTTTGAATAGCAATCTTTGTCCATCATGAAACCTTTTTGTGTTCTTTATGACGCGTATTTTCTCTGTTCTCGTGACACGATCTTTATGTAAGACGGACACATGATTTTATATTAAGGCAAACTTCTAAAATTTTAAGAAGGAACAAATTTATAAAATTCTAAGGGTGAAAGCATATCATCAATTGAAAGTATAATATAAAATATCCAAAATATATATTAATTTAAAAATTTTAGGGTGAAGATTGTCCTCACCCTATCTCTTTCAGTTCATCTATGTCTTTATATATATTTTTTGTACGTTTTTGGCATACTTTTGTGTATTTTCTTGTTCGCACAGAATCTCACAACATCTGTTTTATGATTAATGTGTCGATAGTCAAGTATAGTCAGATCAAATATAAAAAAAATATTGTTTTCAATATAATTAAAATTGTTGATAATGGTGAGCAGAAATGGTGGTGAGTGATGACCGATTATGGAAGACTTTGATTAGTTCAATTGACATTGTATCTAAAGTTAAAGAGTCAAACTAATATTTTATTTAAAATTTATGGATTAATTTCAAAACGTACTTTTTATTACTATGTCACATCATCAAACTAAAATTATTTAATGTTTCAATAACGAAAATTTATAAATCGATAAGTAAAATAATAATTTTTTTAAAAAAATAATTAGTGTCCGGAAATGAACATTTAAGAAATGAAAATGATCATTTTAATAGTTTATCCCAAAAAAACTACTTGTTTCACTAGTTGTCAAAATAGAGACTGTAATTATCTATTAACTTCTTATCAAAGAAAAAAACAAATCAAAATTTTAAAATAATTAAAATATATTAAATATTAAATTAAAAAAATTAAAATGATAAAAAAAAATAAAATTTAACTTGTATTCAAATTAGTATGGACCTAAAATATGATTAGTCCCAACAATTTTAAAACTCTATCCCTCCCATTGTTAATTAACGCCGTCCGCGTCTACGGTCAAATTCCATATCCCGACCACTACCACGTATCCCGAGAGATTTGACTAATTTCTGTTTTCCCACCAGAAAATGATCGAATCCCATCGATGATTATTAGGTGTTTTTTTTATCGAAATATCATCCTCATATCTATTAATTATCTATTAGATATTTTTTTTCATAATATTATTGTTCTAATATTTTTTATGACAAAATACATATCACTATACGCATCTTCGTGATGTTTTATCTAAATTGGCGTCACGTAAGGGAATACATGGATCTTTATTCGCGCCTTCGTTGAACATATGACATATACGTAAGGCACAAATTATGAAACATATCTTCTATGAGAAATATTGACATGACACCACGTGAAAATACATGTTTCAAGGGACATGCCTCCCAAGGCTCACACCATCCCTCAAAGCATTTAAAAAAATATAGTTTAAAAAAATATATGGACTAAAACCATAATTTAATAAATATTAATTATATGAGTTGAAGAATTTATTGGGGTTAGTTTATATAAACATATTGATGTGCTTATGTTATATTTATTGATAATGTGAGATAAAAACTAAAATATATATTTAATTTTTTATCTTTATATATAATGAATCTATCTTTATGGATAAAAATGTAGACCTTGATGGCATACTCCTTGAAGCATGTATTATTATGTGACGTCATGTCAACATTTTTTATGGGATGCGTGTTTCGTGTTTCGTGCCTTTCGTATATGTCAGAAGTTCAACAAAGATATGGATGATGATTTGCACCTTGTTAGAAAAGTACGAGATCAATAATATTAAAAGATAAGATGTCCATGGTGATTTGCGTTTTGCTAGAAAAATACGAGATAAATAATATTAAGAGATAAGATATCTGACAAATAATTAATGAGTGTGAGAATGATATTTCGTAAAATCGCCTTACTATTAACTATTGAAAAGCCTTTGTATTTAGAAAAAAAGTAGATTGGGTGGATTTGTTAGAGAAAGAGAATGTTTGATTTCGAGAGAGAAAAATAAATAGAAAACAAATAGTAAGCAATAAAATAAAGAAAAGAACAATGGAGCTTGATGGCGAAAGAGAAAGGCGAAGAGACAGATAGGCATTGTATTGTATCTTACAGCGTATAAATAAAAGCAAGGCCACAAACCCAAGGGTTCTCTTCGTTTATGTGTATTTCCTCCTTTCTCTTTGATCCAAGCTGTAAACAAAAATCCGGGTCCTGGTTTGGTTCTGAGTTATTGGGTCTTACCTTGAGAGATGGCGAGAATCGGCGGCGTTACGTGGCGGCGGACGGGGAAGATCGACGGCGAAGTTCATGTTCTGGCCGTTGATGATAGTCTCGTTGATCGGAAAGTCATTGAAAGACTGCTCAGAATATCCTCTTGCAAAGGTGGATTTCTATAACTTCTTTGAATTTTTCTCCAGTAACCACTTCATTTTATATGGATTTTCTCATTCGATTTGGGTTGGTTGATGCAGTGACTGCAGTTGATAGCGGGATCAGAGCTTTGCAGTTCTTGGGATTAGATGAAGAGAAAAGCAGTAATGGCTTTAACGTGAGTCAAATTCGAACTTCTCCCCCAATAATCACAGTTTCCCGAGAAAATTCCAGATGACTCGCAGCTTATTTTATTCATGATTTCAGGATTTGAAAGTCGATCTGATTATCACCGATTATTGTATGCCTGGAATGACGGGCTATGAGTTACTCAAGAAAGTGAAGGAATCCTCTGCTTTTAGAGAAATCCCGGTCGTAATCATGTCATCGGAGAACGTTTTAGCTCGAATCGACAGGTAATTTTATCGTTTTCAATCTGTTAAAACGAATGCAAATCGGCTAACTAATTCTCTGGAAAATTTTGACGGACAGATGTTTGGAAGAAGGAGCGGAGGATTTCATTGTGAAGCCGGTGAAATTATCCGACGTTAAACGCATCAAAGATTACATGACCAGAGATTTCCGAGTCGGAGAAGGAGAAGAGAAAGAAAGAACAAGAAAAGGAATCAACAAGAGAAAGCAGAGAGACAGCTTTGACGATCTCTCTTCATCTCCACCGTCCATTTTATCATCTCCGATTTCATCATCATCGTCATCATCTCCATCCCCACAGTCACCGTCACCATCACCACCGTCAATCATATCAGCATCAGCACCGAGTTCTCCACCACTAGATTCTCCCACCAGACGTCTCAAAACGACAAGCTCCGAATAGAACAAAAGCCCTGAAAAAAAGTAAGTTAATTCGCTCACAGAACTTTTAGAATTTCCCTTGCAATTCTCCGTTAATTTTAACGGTTTTTGGTTGCTGGTTTCACCTCCCCCCCATTATTTGGTCCACTTGTTTTTTGTTTGTACTTTTTTTATAATATATAATTAATGCAACAAAATCACTTACAAAATCTCTCCTAATACAGATTGTGATTAAATTAATTAATTTGGGTGATGGTGATACATGGAGAGGTCGGTCCAGATGATATGAGTATGGAAATAATAATGGATACGATATGATATTGGTGTCGAGAAGGGAATATTTGGAAGAAGATTGGGCAGTGGGGACGTATGTGTCCCCTCTGTGTTAGGGGGGCTAGCCTGGCGTGACACAACTGCCACTCCTTGTCTTAATCAATTTATTTTTCGACCCAATTCTGACTTGCGACAATTTAATATAAGATTACAAAATATTAATTTTAAGATGTAATTGAAAATGGAATAAAAATTATAATATTTTTAATTAAAAAAATGATATATATATATATATATGAATTAGGGGAAAGGTATTTGTGCAAGTGTACACATGTGATTGGTGTGAAGGTTGGGGACCTAGTGCCCTTCAACCATTGGGCAAAACTGATACCGCTTTGGGCCCTACATTTTACTCTCAGTTTGATTGTTTATACAGCCACTTTGCTTTGGCGTGAGAATGAGGGCCTCACTTTTTGCTACCTAGCCTAGCCTTCATCCCAATAAATTTCAATCTTCTTTCTAATTATATAATTATTAAAAAATATATATTAAATTTAAAATTAATATTTCGTTTTACTTCACCTATAAGAAAATCAATATTGTTTTTTTTTTCGGTGAGAATGAAATTCATGCTTAACGATATATAAAACCATTAGTCTTAAGATTTAGGATAAATTAAAAGTGTTATTTATGTTTTACTTTTTTTTATTTTAACCATTCAATTTTCAAAAATTACATTTTGATCATTTGAATAATCGATTTCATCTATATTGTCGTTGAATCGTCCCATTTGTTTAGTCAATAATCGTCACTAAAGTGCTTTTTTTTTTCTCTCTATTGTCTTATTTGTATAAATTTCCTAAAAGGACTTTAGATCTCATAAAATTAGAATAAAAAAAATCATCAAATCTTTATGTATCATTACCAAATCAAACGATCGATGAAATATATTCTTTAGCGTGAGCTTTCTTTTCTTTTGAATTGCTTCAACTTTCAAATGGAATCTATTTTTTTAAAATTGTAAGTATTTGTCAACTGTATTTTGTTGAATTTCTGGTCACATTTGAATGCTCTTCCAACCATATATATATAGAGTTAATTGCACACGATGTCCTTAAACTATGGTTCTCATTCTAAATTAGTCTATAAACTTTCAAATATTTCATATCAGTTCTCAAACTATGAATACCATTTCATTTTGATCACTTTATATATATATTTGAACCTCCTCAAGCTACTTACCCATAAAACTAGCCATAAAACGCTCATCCGCAATTCAAGAAAAGAATATTATTCATACATTGCTGCTGGGCCAACAGCGACCTAATCGATCACAGGCAAGGAATATGAATCCGTGGCACACAAATCACCCTAGCCTGTTTTATTGTTCTTCTTTGTGTAGTGAAAGTCAAAAACAGAGTTCGAAATCTTACGAATGAAACTCGATTTACGGAAGTGTAGCTCTTACTTCTTTCCTATCTGCCCCAAATGACTGCAGTTTAAAACCAAAATCGAAATCATGAATTCCGACGACGATTATTAACGGAGAAAAATGAAAAGAGATAAGGTCAGGCAAATACACATTCATACCTCAACACCCAAACCTTTGGCATACACATTCGTGAAGAGTTCGGAAGGTTCAGGCATTGGACTTTCCTGGGAAAAAAAAGAAAAAACAACAAAACAAAATAAATAAAATCACATGCAAATAACTTCATTAAAATGAGAATTACCAACACAAAATGAAGAGCAAAATAAATAAATAAATAAATTACCTTGGCTTGAGCAATCGCATCGTCTACCTCTTTTCTCATTTCCTTCTCAATGTCCTGAATTTCCCCCCCAATATTTTGATAATTGCGTTACCACAATGAAGCCATTAACAACATTCCAATGCTGATAGTTTCATAAATGAAGTTTAACTAAAATACCTTCAACTCTTTCTCAGTAGCTAGGTCATGGGATAATATCAGCTTCCTAACTCTTTCGATTGGATCGCGCTCCTACAAACATAACATCAAGAATCTCAGTTTTTCAGTAACTTGATTACAACACAACATGGAATTTCTATCATTTAAAAAATGAGTCCTTGGAAAAGTAGTGTGAGTATCAACCTGTCTAACACCACTAATCTCATCACGTGTTCTATAGGTGCTTCCAGGATCAGACATGGAGTGTCCATGATACCGATAAGTATCCATTTCAAGAATCTGCATAAATAAGAATCAAAAGCAATAATGCAATAAAATATAGAAAATAGTAGGAGATTTCAAAAAGGAATTAGCAGCAAATAAACAGGTCTCCTCATAAAATCAGATAAAATGCAAGGATTCAATTAGTCCTTCGATAAAAATGCAATATCATTATTTAAAAGCCCACAGCATTCAGAATCATATATCAAAAGAATACAGTTTTTACACCTTTAAACTATTGTGAGTAACAAGAGTAAAGACACAAAATCCTTTTAATTTAGTTTATAGCGTCTTCTTGCTTAGAAGTTACATCATCCAAGTATTTATTAGTTATTTTTTAAAAAAATACAAGGGAAAAAATATTAAATATCTACAAAAAAAAAAACTTAGTCACAACCCAAAACCAGGAATTGATACCACTTAATTATGCATTAGGGAGTCATATTCTTAATTTTCCATGGGAAGCACCTAATATGCTTTCCCATATCAAGCATCCTGGGAGTTGCAGGGATCATCCTATAAGCCCCAACTGATTTTAGGATAATGTTAGTTTTGCTTCGTAAATGGCAATGGAAACTCAAAAGGAATGCTTACAGCTTGTTCCTTATATGACTCCTTTTATCAAACCAATAGACAGTCCATGCAAAAATCTTTGCATCTGATATCATATCAGCAAAAGAACAACTTATCAGCTGCTATATGACTGCCATACATTAACATCGTTCCCTAAATAAAGAAGTCATTCATCACAAGAATCTAACATTGAAGATTCATGAATTCCATAAAACATGAGTTAATAGCATAGATGCTCATCTTTTATATAAAAAATTTGGGAGTTATGTTTACCCTTGATGTAAATTTACAGCTTGTTCCTTATATGACTCCTTTTATCAAACCAATAGACAGTCCATGCAAAAATCTTTGCATCTGATCTCATATCAGCAAAAGAACAACTTATCAGCTGCTATATGACTGCCATACATTAACATCCTCGTTCCCTAAATAAAGAAGTCATTCATCACAAGAATCTAACATTGAAGATTCATGAATTCCATGGAAACTCAAAAGGAATGCTTACAGCTTGTTCCTTATATGACTCCTTTTATCATACCAATAGACAGTCCATGCAAAAATCTTTGCATCTGATATCATATCAGCAAAAGAACTTATCAGCTGCTATATGACTGTCATACATTAACATCCTCGTTCCCTAAATAAAGAAGTCATTCATCACAAGAATCTAACATTGAAGATTCATGAATTCCATAAAACATGAGTTAAGTAGCATAGATGCTCAACCTTTATATAAAAAATTTGCAAGTTATGTTTACCCTTGATGTAAATTTACACCTAGCTTTTCACACGTAATGAAGATTTCTCAAGCATTTGTTTCCAATGTTTGTTCTGAATATGCTCTATCATGTTTCAGCTTGCCTATAGTGCTATTCACCTTGACACAGATATATATTCAGGTATGAAGCAGATGACTAGAAATTTCAGGGCCAAAATTGAAATCCATAAGTTCAAGGTGCTTCAGAAAATTGCTTTAAGCCTATAAATGGGAGTGATTTATAAAACTAGCTAAAATGGAAAGGTTACTCTTCTGCAAGGATTAATTATTTAAGTAGATAAGGTTAAGCTTCCAGGTTGCAACTCTAATAGCATGTAAAGCTACAAAACAAAAAAAAAAATTATGCTTCTAAATACTGCTTATTGGCTTCACACAGAGACTTCAGACAAAATATCAGTAATAAGATCATTCAGAGAAATAGAAAGAAGAAAATGACATTAAGAAGAGCATAAATTTCTCCCGTTTTGATAATAAAAAATGGACAAGAAAAGCTCTTAGTGCCAACTTATCATCTATCCACTTTTAAAATACCTCTAGGATACCCCGTTATATTTCTTCACTTAATATTATAACTTATTTTTTCTCCATACCACTTCTCCCAATATCTAAATAACTCAAGGAAAATAGAAATTTGCTTGTATCACTTTTTCATTTCTTTTATGCTCTACAAATAAAGAGAAACACATACTTTTGCTTCATTTCACTTCCCTTCCCTTTTAAACTCCTCTTATCCAAACATGACATTGTCAAAATGGGACAGTCCCAGCGATTCACTGATCTAGGCACTCTTAACAATCCCAAGGTAATGAGAGTAAAACAAATGAAACTAATATGAAGATCTTATAGAAGTGAGAGAAGAGCAAAGTCTTCTGATGCAGAATTCATTGATTCAAACTATTAATAAGGAAAAACTAGCATATGAAAAATAGGGTAAATTTCGTAAATGATCCCCCGACTATAGGACAATGCTTTATTGAGTTCTTCGACCATTAAAAGTTACAAAATGGTCCCCGTCAATAGCGCGTTGCTTTGTTGAGTCCCTTGACTATTAAAAGTTACAAAATGATCACTCGATTATTCATATGTTCCAAACTCGTCCTTTTTTTGTAAAAAAATGATGTCATTTTGAGTTAAATGCTTAGCTGTTGACAAAAATATGATAGTCGTTTGAGATTTTGGAATCAAATTTTATATCATAATCAGGAGGTTAACATCAAACTCAGATTAACGTCAAATTTTTAACAAAACTGATGAGTTTGGAACATATGAATAGTCAAGTGACCATTTCGTAACTTCTAATAGTCATATGACTCAACAAAGCAATGCCCTATAATCAAGGGATCATTTCGTAACTTTTAATAGTTGGGGACTCAACAAAGCAGTGTCTTATAATCGGGGTTTACTTTACCATGAAAAATAATATGCACAAGGAAATGGACAAATAAAAAAAATCAAGAGCTGGATGAATAAACTTACAATTGGCCCATTCTTCAACGCATGCTCTTTGGCAAACTTGCAGGCTTGCTTCACAGCGAGAACATCCATGCCATCCACCTAGAAGTGAAGAATATGAAAAATAGAACCACGTATGGTAATAAGTACACTGTTTTCTATCTTTTGGAGAAAGGAGAATTAACACGCATTACCTCAAATCTAGACATGATAGAAAAACTTACATCTCTACAGCTGAACAAAAGGTTTTCACTTTAAGATCTAAATGAACGGTTTCTTTTTGCATCAAACTCTCAAACCTTAGAAGAGAACCAACTTAAATACTAAGAACCCAATAGTTTAAGCAGTTGTATAAAGCCCTTGTGATTCTGGTTCAGTAAAACTTCAATATCTAATTTGAATTAGCAGAAGCAGCACTTTCACATAGCTCAAAATCAAAACCATTGCAGTTTTTTAGTATTCAGAATTTTGACATCTGCTTATCAGTTACTTCAAACACCAAAATCATCTGAAACATCATTTACTTACAATAACCACAGCATTACTAAAGAAGAGATAAACCATAACTCTAATACAATTATTAATGTCTCAAGCTTCAGCAAACCAACTAATTCTCACCTTCAAACCAGGGGCATAATCCCCACGTTTGTAATATGCTGGACTCTTTGAGGCTCTCCACTCAGCTGTCCCCATACCATCTGCATATAATCAGATAAATATTTATATGAAATAAAACACAAATAGACTGAATTTATAACCCGTAAAATTTCTTTCAAATTCATATCCCTCACAGTGATTATTCTCGCAGACCAAAATTGCAGGCAGATCCCAAAGCGCAGAAATATTCAACGCCTCGAACAGCTGTCCTTGATTAGCAGCTCCATCACCGTACAAAGCAAAAGTCACGGTTTCGTCTTTAGAATACTTCTGTGCAAACGCCAAGCCACATCCTAGCGGAACTTGAGCCCCAACAATCCCGTGACCGCCATAGAAATTCGAATCCTTCTTGTAACAATGCATCGAACCTCCTTTGCCCTTAGAACATCCAGCCCGGCGTCCCATAAGCTCGGCGAAAACTTCCAGCAGGGTGCCCCCGCGGCCCATGAATATGCAGTGGTCACGATAGGCGGTTATGATGCAATCCTTTTTGGTTATGGCGGCTTCCATGCCGGAAGCGACTGCTTCTTGGCCGTCGTACAGGTGGCAGAAACCTCGAATGAGTTTGGCCTTGTAAAGTGAGTCGGCGGCGATCTCCATCCGACGCATCAAGGCCATGTTTCGGAAGAAGTTGAGGAGTTCACTGGAACTGGTCTCGACGGAGCGCGAGGGGGCTTCGCACTGGTGAGCGGTGAAAGGCACGGAGGTCTCGACGGTAATAGGAGTTGTGTCGGTGGAGATGGGGCGGCGGATGGATACAGCGGATGAAAGGAGCTTCAGATTGGCGGAGCTGGAAGAAGAGGAGCGCAGGTACGATAGAGCCATCTCGACCGTCGGATTATGAAACGGAAGTTGGTCCAATCCAAAGATTCAGAAAGAGAGAACCAAGAAAATAAAGGCGAAGAAAGAGAATAATAGAATCAGAAAATGTTTTTTTTTGCTTATAATATAAATAATATTATTTATGGTTAACTACAAGGTGATCACTTTGTTTATGTTTTTTTCTTTAATTTTGGTCATTGATTTCAACAAACATAAGATATAGTCACATTTATTTTTATTTAATTAAGATATGATCATCTGAGTTAACTACCGTTAACGCAGTTAAATATTTTAATATAATCACACATTTTGTTCCTATTATTTACAAATTATCTCAATTTAGTCCTAATTTGGTATAAATCTTAAAGGTCAAATTCTCATTTTTAGTCCCTTTATTATGCTTAATTTTGTGATTGCTGTTTTTAAGGGTAAAATATGTTCTTAATATTAAACTTTGACCATATTTTTTTTTGATGATTGAGCTATAAAAAGTTAAAATTATAGTACTTAAGTTTTCTAATTCATTTTTTAGTCATCAAACCGTTAATATTTTAAGGTTTATAATTTTATTTTTTTTCTTTTGTAAAAATTAAACCATTTCAATTATCATCTACCAACGTATGTGACAGATGGTAAAACAATGTTTACCTTTTATCCCCGTTTTCTTATCAATAATTTTGTTTTTCTCAAATTTCATTCAAATCAATGAAAATCACGTCAAAATTTTAATCTTCTAATGCTAAAATCTATGTCTATAATGGTTCGATGAAGTTAGTTTCATAATATATTATTTTTCTTATTGAAGCATGTTTCTTACTATTTAAAATTTTGGTTGACCATGTCCAAAACCATTAAGTCCGACAAAGTTTTTACCCCTTTAAGAAATAAAGAGATAAATGTTTAAGTTTTGTGAATTTTATAAATATATTAACAAAATTAAATTGGTAAACGATAATGAAACAAATGTATAAGTGTCTAAAGTGACCAAAGATATAAGAGAATGTGATAAAATGATATATCAACAATGTAATTAGACTTACTTTATCATATACATCAGTCGAATAAATCTTATAGTTATAAAGCTAACATAATAGATTTAAAAGTAATACTAAATTAAGAGAATATATAAATAACATAGATCAAATGTGTGATTATATCAAAATATTTAACTGTTGTTAACGACAGTTAACTCGGGGTGACCATATCTTAACTAAATAAAAACGAAAGTGATTATATCTTAATTAAATAAAAACGAAAGATATATTATCTTATGTTCTTTGAAATTAGTGACCAATAGTGGATAAAACACAAACATAAGTGATCATGTGTGTAGTTAGCCATATTATTTATTATATATATTTGGAATACCAAATTCGAATTGCCCGTCCAGCTCAGTTGGTAGAACGCAAGGCTCTTAACCTTGTGGTCGTGGGATCAAGTCTCACGGTAGGCAATTCATAATTCTGACTGCCGGAGGTCTTCCACGGAAGTTGCTCTCAACCTGGCATTGGGAGCAGTCTACTATCATATCTCCCCCTCACCCCATTATATATGGGAATAAGGCCAGCTATTTTTTTTTGGAATACCAAATTCATAAAGAAACGTTGTTCTTTTAGTGATATTTTTGGGGAATATTACTCATTTAATATTTAAACTATCAATTTTGATATTTTTTTAGTATCCAAACTTTTATTTTTTTCAAAATTATACCTAAAGTTTAATTTTTGTTTCATTTTAGTACTCTCGTTAAAAATTAAACGTTATGATTTAAAAAAATTGAAAGTTTAGGTACTAAAATGGACCAAAACTGATAGTTTAAGTACTAAACACATTAAGTTTCTAACGATGACTACTAAAATGAAACAAAAACTAAACATTAGGAATGATTTTGAAAATATTAAAAGTTTAGGTACTAAAACGAACCAAAATTGATAGATTATATACTAAATATGTAGTTTACCCTATTTTTATATGATAAATCGTCTTTTACTTTTATTTAAGGTCTAATACACATTTTAGTCCTAAAAGATATTTTTCTCCCACATTACTCCTTAACATTGTTCAACTCAATTCTACGCATACAAGTTACTATGATTCAAATTTAGATATTATTTAAAAGTTAATCCTCACTTATTTTATTTAAATTTTGATCATCGAATTATGAAACGAAAACTCGAGAAAAAGTTATTTAAATTTAAAATTTAAATTATATATTAATCAATATCTGAAAGTAATATAAATCTTTTATCATTATACTGATGGTGCTAAATTCAAATATTCAATTTGGTATTTAAATAAGTGTCCAAACTATACCGTTTTTCCTAAATAGGTGTCTAAATTAATTTTCTTCTCATCCAAGTGCCTAATGTTACAACCGTTACCCGTTTAGGTGCCCGGGCCGTCAACGACGTTAATTTCCTCGTTAAGTGACACGTATCATAATCTGGTGATTTTAAAATTTATTTTTTAAAATAAAATATTACAAATTTTATGATATTAAAAAAACTAACTTTTATTATATTATAAAGCAACCCAAAAATCCAAAATCCAAACCTTAATCCACTGTCGCCCCCTTTAGGACCATGACCTCCGCCACCGATGTAGTCCATGCTATCCTCCTACTCATACATCGTCGTATTTTCTGTCAATTGGTCGTAAGAATTGCACGGAATCATGATTTTAATCTTAGGGTTCCGGTAGTTTAAAAAGTTGATTCGTTGTCGATAGGCCATCAATCGATCACGATTTCATAGGGTTTGGTCGCCGGGCAGAGGGGAGGTCAGGTGGAGCTTCGTCGATGGTAAAAGGCGGATGCCCATCGTGGGTTTAGGGGTTGAAATGAATGTTTTCAAAGTTTGGGTTAATTTCAAAATTTGTTTTTTTGTTTTTTAAAATATATATAATTTAAATTTTTTAATTTTAAATAATTTTTTTAAAATTACTAGTTGTGACACATGTCATTTAACGAGAAAATTAACACCGCTACCGGCCCAAGCACCTAAATGAGTAACATTTGTAACGTTAGATACCTGAATGAAACAAAAATTAGTTTAGTCACCTATTTGGGAAAATGAGTATAGTTTAGGCACTTATTAGATATTAAACCTTATTATTATTTTTAGTATTGAATTTAGATATCGTAAGTAAAAGCAGTTGATGGGCTGCTGCGTGCGGGTTGGTTGGCGGCTTGACTCGGCTAGTTAAAGCTTTATCCTCAATCTAACACTAAAAATAAACCATAAAGAAGTTTTTTTTTTTTATAATTTTTAAAAGAGAGTTATTATTTAATATATTGGCGGTTATACTAATCTTCATCAATATTTTTTTTACTTTTTATATCACATCTTTATTTTTATTTTTAATAAGTATATTGTATATCTTTATGATACGTTTTTATATATTTTTATGACATATTTTTCTCTGTATTTCAATATTTTTTTTTGTCATTTGATTGTTGTAATTCATTTATTTTTTTAAGGGTTGATTCGACTTCACCACGACTAATCAAGACAACACTTACATGTTATCATGTTGATCTTCCTTACTCTAGATTCACAGATTGGATTTGGATATTTAATTTACATTCATGGATATTTTTTTCACGTCGCTCGACTCTGATTAACGATTTTTTTGTGGTCTTTTAATAGCTTGATCTTATTTTGCTGTTCGTTTGTCGATGCGATCAAATTTGTTATGTATATACTTGTTCGAGTTTTGTTAGATTTTTTATTAATATTTCTTTGTATGATTCTTATACGATCTTAAATTACAAGTTTTGTGCCAATAATTTTAAGAAAATATCCTAATTATGTATTTAATTTATGCTTATAATTATAGACTTCTATTGTAATTTGAGATATTTTTTTAATAAATTTAATAATTTCTATAAAAAAAATATTATATAATATATTGAATTACTTTTACATTATACGTATACATTCTCAGTAATTAAAATGATTATATGAAAGCTCCTTTTATGTAGGATGAATTGCAGTAGAAGAAGGTGGCCCCGACCATACTGCATATAAATAAAGCCAAACATCAAAGCAAGTATATTAAGTAGATGCCCTTTGCCCACATCCATATGTAAAAGCTTCAACCTATATCCACAAGCCAATAAATCTAATCTCCTAAGCTTAAAAGAGAAACAAAATCACCCTTTTAAGTATCCAAGACAAGTGGAAACTTCATAACAATTGTTGTTTATCACAGTAAAACAAAGTGATGAAGACAGCAGCCTGTCCGGTAGCGGCAGGTGTCTCCAATGGACATCATCATTGCATTAAGAAGCATTTGTTAGCTAATCTTCTGTTCCATGTTCAACTTTCCTCTACCACATCATCACCTTTGACGCCACTCTTAATCGCCTCGTCACTAGGACTTCTTCGTTTATTCTTTCATGGGTTTTCCTTGGTTTTTGGAAAGATAATGGAGTCTGAGCAGCGTCGGAAGCGGAGGAGAAGCTACAGGCCCAACTCCCGGCCCCATTTCTTGTCTCTAAAGTTGTTAATGGTATGCTTATTTTTCTTGGTTTTGCCTTTGTTCTTGTCTTCCTCCCGGTTTCCGATTCGGACTGTGCATTTCCACCCGCTCCTCAGCGTTTCGAGCTTCTCAATCTTGTCCAAGATTTCCCTTCAGGGTTCTCTTCGTGGTAAATCACTGTTCCCTTTGGTAGTAGAAGATCGAGTCTTGTTCCCCGATCACTTGCTCTTACTTGTTTCCGGCAAAGTTTATCAAGCTGATAAATTGGTTTATCCAGCATTGGTTTTTGTCTGTTGATGAATATGATGGGTCTAGATCCATTGTTAGGTGTCCTCTCCCACCTCTGAATTACTCGGCTACGGCGGAGTTGAGGCGGCGTGGTGACAATGTTCATCGTAATTCGTCTTTGAGACTAATACAACGGTTCATTCATGGGATAGAATGGTGTACGAAGCCGCAGTTGATGGGGAAACGGCCGTGGTTTTCGTTAAAGGATTAAATCTTCGACCCCATCGAGTATCGAATCCGACTTGATTCGGGTTCCGGTTCGGTTTAGGTAAAAATGAAGGATTTGTTCTGGTGAGCAAAGCAGTGGCGGCTGCACAAGAGGAGGTTAGGTGTTCATTGCCGAGGAGTATATACGAAACAATCCGTACAAGGCTCAGGGAATTCGAGTCAGTCTCGTCCACGCTAGTGACCGTGGTGCCCGGGGCGAGCTGAATTGGATGCCATCCGTAGCTAAACTATACAATTCGGAGTCCTACATGATGGAAAAGAACAGGGGAAAGTATGAGCTTTGTGCCTTCACTATGCTATGGAACCAGGCATCGGCATTGCGCGAGTGGATTATGTACCACGCGTGGCTAGGCGTCGAACGCTGGTTCATTTACGACAACAACAGCGACGATGGAACGCAACAAGTAATTGAAGAGCTAGATTTTCTAGACTATAATGTCAGCAGACATGCCTGGCCATGGATTAAAACACAAGAGGCTGGCTTTTCACATTGTGCTTTGAGAGCAAGAGATGAGTGTAAATGGGTAGGATTCTTCGACGTTGATGAATTCTACTACTTCCCTCATCATCACCGGAGAGGACTTCTCGGTCTGAATTCGTTAAGATCCTTGGTTGCAAATCACTCTTCCTCAACCACCATTGCAGAAATAAGAACAGTTTACCACAGTTTTGGGCCATCTGGATTGACTTCACCTCCATCACAAGGAGTAACCGTGGGCTACACTTGCCGGCTCCAAAGTCTCGAGCGGCAAAAGTCGATCGTACGACCCGATTTGCTCAACGAGACACTTCTCAATGTGGTGCACCATTTCTAGCTGAGGAAAGGGTTCAAATATATGAATGTGCACGAAATTTCCATGATTATAAACCACTACAAGTACCAGGTTTGGGGCACATTCAGAACCAAGTTCTTCAGAAGGGTGGCGACCTATGTCGTCGACTGGCAAGAAAACCAGAACCAAGGGTCGAAAGATCGGGCGCCCGGGCTCGGAACTAGGCCATTGAACCACCGAATTGGCAATTACAGTTTTGTGAAGTATGGGACACCGGTCTGAGGGACTTTGTCTTGGCAAACTTAGCTGATCCCGCCACAGGTGCCTTGCCTTGGGAGAAGCCGGTTTTGTAACAATACCAAACTTGGGTAAAACAGAGTAATTACACCAGCAAAAATCCATTGTTTTCATTTTTTTAATAGATATTGGGATCACAGTTTAGCATAGGGTTCTTTCAGAGCTGTAAATTTTGTGATGATGAAATTACGGTCACAAAATTCATCATCACAAAATTTACAGTTTTTGCTTCTTTCACAATTCATTTCTATAATTCGGTACTAGTAAGAACGAGATGAACTATCACAACCTTCTTAAAATTGAATTCGGTTCGGTTCTGATAACCATAAATAATGAGAAAAACTATGTGAATGACAACCTAACTATAGAATTGGTGTTGATACGATCGTCATTTTCAAAATTTTGTCAATATGATCATTTAACTATATAATTAGTTTCAATATAGCTATTTCTCGTTAACATCCAATGTAAGTGTTTACGTGGTAGTTAAAATTAATATAATTACGTATTTAATCCTCAATATTTGTACATTCAATCAATTTGGTCTTAATTTTAATCTAATTTAATAAATCAAATCTTCAATCATGAGTTGACACGTGTTAACGATAGAAAAATAAAGAAATAAAATCATTCAAATAAGAATTCGAACCTAAGCCATTATAAAATATAAGAGCACCAAAATTAATTAAACAAATATGATATATTTTATAATTAAATAGGATTTATATATTATAAATTGTATTTAATACAAGATTTAAAATTAAAAATAATTTTATTATTTTTTATAGTTTTAAACTAAATGCAATGTTTTCATACTTATTTTTATAGTTTTATATTTATTTTTAGAAATATAAATATGAAAAAATACCGAATTTAATTTAGAAATTAAAAAATAATAATTTTAATATAAAATTGAATTTAAATTAAAAAATAATAAATTTATTTTTAATTTTAAATCTTGTATTAAATACGGTTTATAATATATAAATCCTATTTAATTATAAAAAATATCATATTTGTTTAATTAGTTTAGGTGCTCTTATATTTTATAATTGACCTAGGTTAACCCTCATTTGAATTATTTTATTTCTTCATTTTTTTTCTATCATTAATAATAGTATAAGATAGATAGAGTTCGTTACATTACTTAACCAAATGAAGCATTTGACCCAATGGTTTGGATGTCCCCTCTCTAATCAAGAGTCCTAGATTCAAGCCTCTACGAATGCATATTATCTCCAATTTATTTTCTATCCAATTAGGTGCTGACACATGCTACGTCCGGATTGGAGAGTTAATTTATTAAATTAAAATTATGACCATATTGATTGAATGTACAAGTATTGAGGATCAAATACGTAATTATACTAATTTTATTAACTGTTACGTAAGCACTTTCGTTAAATGTTAACATTAGGTGGCTATATCGAAACCAATTAAATAATTAAGTGACCATAGTGATTAAAATTTTTAAAATTATACTGATATCAACACTAACCCTATAACTAGGTGATCATTCGAGTAGTTTACCCTTATTAATAATGATCTTGTTGTATATTTATCGTCCACGTAGTAAAATTTTCTCATGTTTTTCCATTTGTCACCGCACAGTGATGTGAAAGCAAATAACATATGGATTCTTTGCTTGCTCTAAAGCACCAAAAGCAGCCCACTGATTATAATATGCTTTTCAAACTATAATTTGAATATTGCTAATGAACCTTCCTCTTTCTTCCCTTTCACTTTCAATGCTTGGTGTGCGTCCATTCCATGAATATCTCATGCCAAGTCAAAAGGACAAACCAACCATCCACATTTGATCATCATTGCTTAGCATTTAAGGGTACATAACTTCTTGTATGGCTCGTATTATATTCGAACGACGGATCCAGAAATAATTCTGTTGATGATCCTATATATATTAATAACATAAAGTTGTTACTCGTGGATCGATACGAATAAAATTTTAACGTAAACATAATCAGTAAAATAAATAATTAATCGAAGAAATTTAGATTTTAAAATAAAACCCTAAATAATGCTTGTATCTGCCACGTTATTTATGTCCTTATGTCATCCCACTTCAGTTTTGTTCATTGGAAGCTTGCATGCACTAAAACAACGGTTCAAATTCATTCGTCTCTTCTTAAACAAGGAAAGAGCTCGAAATGCTTTTCCAATAGAAAAAGTAAGCTCCGTTTGTTTAACGTAAACATTTTTTTTGAAAAATATTTTCCTCATTTTCTAGTGTTTGGTCGAAAGAAAATTGATTGATCAACGTAAAATATTTTTCTGATCAACGTAAAATATATGACGAGTTAAATGGTGATCCTGATATTTTTATTTTCTTTTAACGTAAGTAAAGAATTATTGATCGATGATGGTAGTTTTTGGTCGTTTGGCTGTTTTTTCGTTTATCTCTTTTCTTAGGGTTGGATTTGACATCGTTACAATTCATCAAGATGATGCTTATTTACTATCATGCTGATCTTCTATGCTTTGGACCATCATATTGATTTAGCTACGCGTTTTGTTTTCGTTGATAGTTTTCTCATGTCGCTCGACTTTGATTTGCGATTTGTCGATGATCTTTTAGTAGCTTCTTCCCCTTTTATAGTTTGTTTGCAGATATAATCAAATTTGTTCGTATATTTATTTTGTTTGAACTTTTTGGTTAGTTTTTTAACCTTTCATTCTTTTGTCTTTGTGTGATCTAGGTAGCTAATTTTTGTATTAATGATTATAGGAAAATGTCTTAATTATATTTTAGTTTACAATTATATTTGTAAATATTTAATTATACATAAATTTATACTTAATATTAGAGTACATTCTCAAGACCTTAATCTTTATCAACAAAATCAAAGTAAAAGTACCCATAACCATAAAAAATATTTGTGGAATTATTAATAATATTTTACCAAAATATTAATCCATAATACAATACTATACTGTATACATTTTTAGAGTAAAGTACCAAATGATATTTCGACTATAAAACATTATTTGGTTGGTCATTCGACTATTAAAATTTATAAAATATACCATAGATTATAGGATTTCACTTTGTTGAATCTCCCGACTACTAAAAGTTGCAAAATGACTTCATGATTATTCATATGTTTCAAACTCGTCTTTTTTCGTTAAAAAATTGATGACAATTTGAGTTGGACGTTAACCTGCTTATTGAGATATAATAAAATCTTATCCCAAAATATCAAACGACTATCACATCTCAGTCAGTATATTAACGTCTAACTAAGACGATATTAAATTATTAATAAATGGTCATTTTGTAATTTTTAATAGTCGGATGACTCAACAAAACAACGTCCTATAGCCTAGAGACCAATATGTGACTTTTAACATTCTAGGAAGTCAACAAAATATTATCCTATAATTGAAGTACCATTTGTGTACTAACCCTTTTTGTCATAATTATACATCCAATGCAAGCCAACAAGACCAAACGAAAAGAAAGATACAAGGGCGAGGACGTTACATTAAAATATGTAGGAAGCATTAAAAAATTTAAAATGATGAATAGCAGGTGAAAGAGAACAAGGATTCTAATAATAAAACACGTGCTCCCACCATACGTGAAAGTCGTAAACCAGTCACTACACTATTTAATGGATGTCCCGGAAAGACGAGGGGATAAATGGGCCCAACCGAATCTCCAATTATCAAAGCACACTCCAATCATCCATCTTTTACTTTTTTTTTTAATGGTTCATTTTAATTAATTCGGACCTATTTACTTTGTAAATTTGATTTTAATGAGTCTCTTGATCGGTATATATTTTTTATATATACAAAAACTCAAACTTTAGACTTTATTTAAATAATATCAAACTGTTTACGAGAATTAAAATATTTTAATACAATCTCATATTTTATTTATTGATGATATTATATCAGTACATTAAGTGATGATATATTAAAAGTTTGAAATTATTTTTTAATTATATAATGATTTATATATATATATAAGTGTGGGTGATTAGTGGGGTCCATGTTTTGTTATCCTCCACCACGATATTAAGTAAAGAAATGGGGGAAGGAAAGGGCATAAGAGAGTAGACAACCAAATCTTTCTGTACACATCACCGAATATGCCAATTCGACGGTAGGGAGACGCTCACTTCTTCCACCATACCCTTTTTTTTTTATCATGGATTTAGTTCTATTTTAATATTTCTCATATCATATAGTTTTGTCCTTTAACGCATCTTTGTTATTTATATGCACACATTTCTTAAAATATCATATAATTTATAATTGGATCCAAAACCAATGGTCACCCACAGTTGATTAAACCAATGCCCGTTTTCCGTCGTGGTTTTAATTAATATCCTATTCACCAATAAATTTTACGATCTAAACATATATTATCTTATAATCATTACCGTAATAAAAAATGTTAATATATTAACATACATGTCCCAAAACGTAACTATCAATGTTAGGAGACACACGAGAAATCTGGTCTATTGGGTATTATTATAACACTTGGCCTTGTTTATATCGTTAAAGGGGGGCTAGGGACATTGGATGGTCGTGATTCATGATCATTGGGCAACACTTAAAATGGGCAGCAGATGTTGCTTTGAATAACTACTCCTTGTTGGACAGGTCCTTATTTCTTCTTCTCCATGCTCCACCCTTTATCCCCTCTTTCATGAACTGAAAACACTCCCCTAATTCCACTCCACTCTTTTGTTGTATATCTTCTTCCGTCTTCTTCTTCATTCCACTTGGGGCATCATGTCTCGGGTTGTTGGCGGCGGTGGTGGAGAGAAGGGTATCATGTTATTCGGTGTTCGAGTGACGGAAGGATCGTTTAGGAAAAGTGTTAGCATGAATAATCTGTCTCAGTTCGATCAGACTCCTCAGGATTCTAACGCCGATGCCGGATATGCCTCCGACCACGTCGTTCATGCATCGGGAAGATACCGTGAACGAAAGAGAGGTTTATTTTATTATTCTTTATGTTCGTTTTATGATTCATGTTGGGTTTATTTTTCAATGCAAATTTTGTTTGCAGGTGTTCCGTGGACGGAGGAGGAGCATAGATTGTTCTTACTTGGGTTACAGAAGGTAGGGAAAGGAGACTGGAGAGGGATTTCAAGAAACTTCGTGAAGACACGTACACCAACTCAGGTGGCCAGTCATGCACAAAAGTACTTTCTCCGGCGAAATAACCATAATCGCCGCCGTCGGAGATCTAGTCTTTTTGATATTACAACTGATTCCGTACGTGTACGTGAACTTCGTGCATCATGTCTTCCTAATATGGAATTATTTATTTATGTTTGTTTTTTTTGTTGGTCTGAATTGTGCAGTTCATAAAAATAACCATTTTGGAAGAAGATGAAGTAGTCCACCGAGAAAACATTCCGGTGCCACCGCAGATGAGTGGTTTTCCAATGTCAATGTTTCCGGTGAGTCTAAGCACTACTCCGGTAGTTTCAAAATTCACAGGCGAAAATAAATCTATGCAGAATCTCAAGCTAGGGCCGATCCCGGCGGCGAAAACGTCCCCGAACCTTAACCGTCCGGTGCCGATTCTACCACTTCCTCCATCATCAAAAATGCCCGATCTTAATTTAAACCAGAAGATCCAACTTGACCCTTCACCGCTTTCATTGAAACTCTCGACACCCTCCTCCTCCGATGAGCAGCCGCCGACGTCGGCGGCACACTCGTCTAGTTTTCAGGCCATGTCAAGCGGGGATAACAGCAGCATCATCAGCGTTGCTTGAAGATTACTTGAAGAATATATGGGGATACATACAGTAGTAAATTACCTGGAGCCGTATTATGACAAGATTGAATAAAAATAAACAAAAAAGAAAAGAAAAGAGAATAGATTATTAAGTGATTAGGTGAAATCCCTTGTTTTGTACAGATTAATTATTACTTAATTAGAGGAGCAGTCACAAGGAAAGTGGGATGTCTCTGCCTTTGATGCTGTGGGTGACTGGCTGCTGTTCTTCAGCCCATCGTGGTCTCTTTTTTGTGCACTTTTAGGTACAGAGAACTAAGAGGTGTTAGGTTTAATTATCTGTATTTGTTGTTTAAAGCTTTTTTAAAAGATATTATTGTGTGATTTATTCTCTTGAATAAATATAAATAATTTATCATATGCACAATAAAATAGGGGTTAATTATTACTTAATACGTCGGTTTTTTTGTTACTGAACTTTATTCTCTCTCTTATTTAGGTCACTCTACCGTTAAATAGTTAATGACGTTAAAATGATATTTTTTTTTAAAAAAAATTTACCAAAACATTGTCTTTTTGTATCTATATAAAAACCCATTTTAATGTCGTTAACTATTTAACGGTTGAATGACAAAAAAAATCTAATACATTAAAATTCAGTAAGAAAATTAAAAAGATTTAAAGTGCAGTGAGTGAAATAAGAGAGAATAAAGTTTAGTTACTAAGTTTGTAATTTTTCCTAAAAATAGAGTGAGAAATACAAACCAACAAATTTTAGTGATTAAAGAGGTAATTAATATCTTTATAGATTTTGAGTTCAAATACACATATATAGAGTTATTGAAAATACAAAAATTTAAATAAATAAAATTAAAATAAATTAATTTGTATAAATATATATCTATATATATTATCTATTACATAATTTATATGGTTTAATTTTAAAATATAAAATTATAATTCATAAACCCTAAAGTTTAAATCATAACATTATTTTACTCAACTCTCTTGTCTCGCAGTACGGTCTTTTAAAAGAAAGACGACTGATTGGCCACGGGATCTCTCTCTAAGGAGTAAAATAGCACAAACAAAGAAAAAGAAACACCAACAACACAATTAAGTACATCTGGATTGCGACCTTTCTTTTTAGTGATTATATTTTTAGGATGCATTTGGTCGGGTATCGTATCTGCTTTTATAATATTTTATTAATATTTAAATTTAATTTCAAGATTTATTTTAAGCTTAACATGCTTAAATTATACCTCCAAATACGATATGATGCCTAATATTTTTTTTGTTAATAATAGGTGCATAATTTTTTTTCCGTTACACTTTTAAGTGTTTATAGTTTTCTCCATTACAATTTTAAGTGTCTACCATTATATTTTTAAAATTTTTTAAAAATAAAAATATTTTTTAAAAGAAAAAAATTTAAAAAACTCAAACGCCCCACCCCGCGTCTTCCCTCTCCCTCCCTGTAACACCCTAACCAGTACCCGACCCGGATACGAATCTGAGATGTCACATTAACTTTTCAAACGATTTTCTTACAAAATAACAAAACATTTGAAATTATATTAAGAAAATACGATCATATATTATTGAATTATGCTCGTTATAATCAATTTAAGAAAATATACCTTTCATGAACAGTAACATGCTACAGTGATTTTCGTAAATTGTACATAACAATCGTAAAAATTTAACCGTTCATTTCTTTGCATTCATACTTACATAAATACGTTTAAAATATTACAAAAACTCGATCAGAGCATAAATACTTAATTTACCTACTTCATTTACATGCCAACCTATTTATCGCATGGTAAAACATATTATCTAATTTACTTCTCATCTGACCTTCAAGTTGAGATATGTTGTTCTGCTGAGCTTATAATGGATCTATATGCTTTTCGGTACCTACGTGTAAAACACTTACACGCTAAATCATAGACTTAGTGAGACATAAACATAATAATAATGCATTTATCATAAATATAAACATGCAATCTATGAATTCAATCATATCGCATATGATTCAGTATACATGATAACATATGATAATGCAAACACTTTAATACCTTTTTATCGTATAAGTATATATCAAACATTTCTATACATACCATGGAACACATATACTATTTCACAACAAAACATACATAGTATCAAATCAATTAATTTATTTACTCTCTTCAAAGACCATGTATAAGCCCATGTATACTTTTGAGAACTTAAGGTATGTGAGTACATTGAGGTTGTGCACAATTATACTGTCACCACAACTCGTATAAATGTCCCGAAGGACCAGTCCATAGATTCCGAAGAACCTAGGTAAACAATCCATATGTCCCAAAGAACATAGGTAAACAATCCATATGTCCCGAAGAACATAGGTAAACAGTCCATATGCCCCGAAGAACATAGGTAAACCTTCGACCCTTGGCATGCCAACTATACCCCTAGCTCTCATATCACATAACATGGGCATTATCGTTTATAACAATTCACATTACTTATTCATATCCTATCTCTTATAAACACATACATTCTCTTTTCAATCACGTATCACATGTACGTGTAATCATTGATCTTATAATCACATGTTCCTTCTCTTCTGTCACATACCATATGTATGTGTAAACATATAATAACATACATCCATTTCTATATACTAATGCATGCATAGTAATCACATAACGTTTTATAAATTACTTCTTACCATAGTAAATCCATCATTGGCTCATCGCAAGCCAATGTTTGATCAATCACATAAGTACAATTTAAATTGCACTCACCTTAGCCTTGCTTTGATTCGATCCTAATTCTTTGATTGTTCCAGAATTTGTTTAGGCTCAATATCTACATAAACATAATTTCCGAGATGAATTTCAAAAGCCTAAACCTTATAATTCAATACTAATAACTTGAGCTAATTTAATGAACCCAAAAATTCAGTTTTCCTTTAGGGGTGTATCGATGCACTATGGGTGAATCGGTACACAGAATAGCTTCGAAATATCAATGCATCGATGCACCTACCCAGAAATCACTGTTCATTGCACGAAAATTCACTCTTTCAACTTCAATTCTTCAAGTTTCATTCCCTTTCATATTCTTAACTCAAATATACATTTTAAACTCATTTATATCTATTTATTTCATCTTAAACCTCAAAAATTCTATTATGCATATAGAAATCAATAATCATACCAAATTTTCCATGTTATCCAAACTTAATTCTAACACTTCTATCTTCTTATTCTCATATATGACAAGTCAAATTTATCATCCAAATTCATTTAAACCTTCTTATTCAAAATTTCACTTAAAAACCCATTTTCTTTAATCTATCATAACTCCTTTATCTTTTGATTTTTAAGATAACTTAAGCTTTCCTTAAGCTTAGTTATCATTTAAGGATCAAAACCCAAGCTTAAAATCAACAAACAATCAAGAAATCAGAGAACTCACATTTGCTTTGAGTTTTCACGTGGAGAAGAGAAGAAGATGAAGAAGAGAATTGCTTTGAAGCTTATCTCTTCAATCATTCTCCACATGGGTATTATAATACCCATTAATTATTATTTAATTATTTTTCTTGTTCAATTACTCATTTGCCCTTTGACTCCTTTAATATTTACTAACAACTTTTAGGAAATATCTCCACATAAATCATTAAACTATTCAACTATTCTACTTTAATCATCATATTCTGAAATTTTACAATTTAGTAATTAACCCGTAGTTTGGGATGTTACACTCCCATCCCCCACCGTCGACGCCGAAGGCTCACCACCGGTTGGGCTTTGTTCTGAGCAGGATTAGGAACTCAATGGCGACGACCGTGTAATGTACGGACGGCTGTAGCCGACAAATCACTGAAAAACAATAATGAAAAACCTAGAAATTCGAGGATCCTTTGCGGCATATTTCACGACGATCGGTGTCGTTTTACAGTGGGTGGGGGACTGAGTTTGGTTCGCAATGGTGAGACGGTTCTGATGGTGTCGATGGTGATGGTCATGGACTAACGGTGGCCGATCGCGGTAAAAGATATAAAATTTAGAGTTTTTTGGGTTTTTTTAAAATTATAATATTAAGTTTTTTAAAATAAATTTTGAAATTTTATATATGTGACATGTGTCAGATAACGATCAAAATTAAGGGTCATCATCGTCCAGTCACCTAAATGTGTAACGCCGGAAACATCCTGCACCTATTGTTAGCAAAAACTTCTTTAGGATCTAGATTGTATTTTGAGAAGTAGTTTAGGTACTAAAAAGTGTATTAAGCCTTTATTTTGAGATCTAGATTATAGTGTTAGCAAAAACTTCTTTAGGATCTAGATTGTATTTTGAGATGTAATTTAGGCACTAAAAAGTGTATTAAGCCTTTATTTTAATATTTATGAATTTTTTCTTTTATTGGCCTAGGTATAGAATTTAAATATAAAAATATCCAAATTTAAAATCAACATTAATTGTGTATTGGATGTCCAAACTTAACAAATTCAAATTTAAATTTATCATTAATTCATTATCTTCTTAATTGCGATCAAACATTTACTATTTCCTTTTAGATCGGTTTTCAAATCGCGGTCGCATTTTCGTTTATTTTGGGTTTATCGTGATTGGGCTGTCGCAGACATTATTGGGTGCTATTACGGGTGTAGCGAGTAACTCGGACGGCGGCGAAACCGTAATTTCACAGATGAAATCACGTTTTCGGAACGTGATTTGAAACCTGTTTTAGATGCCAAAATTAAAGTCATAATCAATCCCAATTGGAAATTACGCGAACATCAAACTTTAATGTGCTCCATATGTTCTGCAAGTTCAACTTTGCATGTTCAAAATATTTCAACCTGCAATACTTCTTCTTTATACAGCCAAGCTAGCTAAAATTAGCCGCCTTTACGGATTTCAGAACTTCTTTGGAAGCCAGTTTCTTCGCCATCTTTTTATTCGAAGCTGTGGATGTGTGCTTGAACACCCTGCCATTCGCTTCGACCTCGATCGTGATCGAAGAAACGCCATCGTCGCGTGAGACGACCCGTTTTCTTAGTTCATAATGTTCTTTCTGACACAGGTCGTACAGCTCTTTCACGGGGTGAACCGTCATTGTTTCGGGGGTGATCATCGGCTCCAACAGCGGCCTTATACACCGGAACACGATGTCTTTATCGTACCCCGAGTCGACGAGTATGGCACCGGCGAGCGACTCCATCACGTCCCCGAGTACCTGGTGCATTGTATTAAGTAGAGACGCATTCAAAAGAGTTTACAACAATGACTTATGTAATAGTAAATGTTATTGTCATCTAGTAACATACCTTGGGGAAAGATTTTTCTGATTCCCAACCAAAAGTATGTTCCAACGATGATTCATGGAAACTTTGGACAGTTTCTTTCATGTCCTTGTGTAGCTTCTGCGAAGCATGGAGAATGTGCTTATGCAACCCGGCCTTGACGGCCGATAACGCGTAGCAGTTGTTGTTAACCGATGCCGACCTCAGATCGGTTAACAATCCCGGCACGATGCCGGGATATTTGTTGTAAAAATACAGAGTAATGAGGTAGTCTAGAACAGAATCCCCAAGAAACTCCAGCCGCTGCGCGGAAAAGAATTGGTTACGGTCGATAAAGAAGAAACGATGCAATTTTAACATGTCGATCGTAAAGCGGAATATCACCGGACTAACCTGATAGCATCCCGGAATAGCAGGAAGCATGTAAGACCCATGTGTTAGTGATTCCACCAACACAGATGAGTCTTTGAATGAATATTTCAGAAGTGATTCCAAGTACCGGACATTAACAAAATTTTGAGCCTGCACTTCAAATCGTCGTTCATCCTGTATGTCCGGAACCTCGGTAGTTATACCGAGCCACTTCATAAATGATAAGGCGGCGGCTTCGCCTCCGGTGCTAAGATATGCACCGATAAGTGCCTCGACAACGTCAGCAATCTTTTTACTTCTCACCTTTCTTCTCCCACTAACATACATTTTTCTTGAGTTGCAAAGCGTCTCCTCATTGAAAGAAGTATAAATTCCTGAACGACAACCAGGAATCATCCAACTTTTCGGATCGAAAGGCTCATAGCGGATAAATCCCTGCAGTTTGGGGAGTTTTGAAGCATATTTAAAGGCTCATCATGGATGAATTAAACATATGTAGAGGAAAATTTACCGGAAGCTTCTTGTTACACCCTAGGAAGCAAAGAGCTGCGTTTGAAACGATTCTGTCCTTCTTGATACTGAGAAGGCCCTCGTGATGATTTTGATGTGTTTGGAATAGCTTCCGGCAAACGGCGTACTTCAGAAAAGAGTCGCCGAGTGTCTCCAGCGATTCCAAATGAAAACTTTCCTGGCACTTCTTGGTTGTAATTGCCTCCAAAACCTAAGTCGAATCAAGTCGAACCAAAGAGTAACACATAATATTCCTGTACGACGAATTCGAAACAATGCCAGCTTACCTTCATGGTTGGAATAGCAACATTCTGCACGCAGTGAACCGGATGAATCATCCTTCCCAAGCTGGTAGCAAGGAGTAAAGACTCGATCCGATGCATGATCGATGGAACGAATGCGAAAGAATAAAACGTGCTAATCGATATGGGAGACATGAGGACATCACAAAGTTCAGGAGGCAATTCTACAAATGCATTACTTGATTCTGCAAAATAAGTAAAACAAAATCATTCACAGCTAACTTTCTAATCTGTAGAAGACAAGATGATAAGTGAAAACATGCCTTTCTCCTTCTGTTTTCTGCACCTTTGAAGGTGATTACGTACAGGGAAAATGTCTCGTGCCGAAAGGAAACTGACTTGATCGAAACGTAATCGAATACCATGCCTGTAATGTCACACCAGAATTGGATTACTAACATATTCCAATTCAATTCTTCGCATAAGTAATAAAAAAATATGCTTACCGTTGTCGATAATACTCCTTGTAGGTCATTTCGCTTCCATCACTCATCTTCAACACCGAATTCGCATTTAAATTGTTTCGAAAACCATTGATGATATAGACATGGCCATTGTGAGGGGTAGAGACCAACGAATTCTCAATCATGCAAGCGCATAACATGCCACTTTTGGTCTGTATCAGACCAGCATTACAGTTCTTGTGACGATTCCAGACATTTTCATAAGAAAACAAGACAGAAGAAACTGCGAACCAATCAATGGCAGGTTTCTGGTCCACGTAATTTGATGGAAGAAGAAGAAAATCAATGTCAGAGTTCCCTGAAGTAAGGTCACACAACATCTCTGTCAACTTCTCTGCTTTACGGTCCATAAGAACTCGAAAAACGGCGATCTGAAACCTTCTACACACTATAATCTGGTCCGAATAAAGACTAATTGATCCAATATGTTTCAAGTTAACTGTTAAAGCACCCCTATCAACTTCCATTTCAAATTCCACACTTCTTTCATCCATTTCAAGCTGATTCCTCAAGAGAAGCACGACGTTATGAACAGGAAACTCGCAGTCGAAGTTCTGATTCAACTCCATTAAGTAGCAGTAATACTTTGCCAGTGGCTCCTGTGATCCCTGAGTAACCAGCTCAGGTGGATAGAAAATAGGTTGATCATCATTATAGGGTTCCTTCCCTACGAATAGAATAATTACATCGAATAATCACATGCATGATTGTTAAAGATAAGATAAAATATAGGCATGCATTGATTGTTATTACCAGTTTCTTCCACATCCTTTTCTTCAACAACATCAGGCACAAGGTGATCTGTTAAAGCACCAATTTGATGGAGTTGCTTGCATGCTTCAAAGCATGCCTTTTTCTTGAGGTTTTTACTATTATTTCCCTTGACAGAACCAATTTGTATAGGACAACTCTTGGGTAAATGGATGGTGCAAATCCCCATTTCCTTGTCTTCGACACACCTCGGGCTCGGTTTAAAGTACCTGGAGAGAACAAACAAACACGAGAACGAAGCGATAACATCAAACTGCGGACATAAGGAGACTGATGCTCTAATTGGAATGTAAAACAAGTGAATACTGAGTATTACTAACATGTCTCCAGGGAGACGTGAGCAATAGTAGCGTATCAGACCAACACTGGAACTAGGAGTCATACGTGCCCCTGTACTTTCAACTCGGTAGAACTCTTCATCATACGAGTCGTTAGTTAGAGGAGAACACGGATCGGATGCGTGGCTTAACGATTCCTTTCGCATTACTTCTCCACAAGCAAGATACTCCTGCAGTCGAGATAGTGTTCTCGAATCCCCGCTGCAATAATTAAACCAGAACCACTGTTAAGGTATTATAAGTTATCTACGGTAGCACTAGAAATATAAATATAGATCATTACCTCTCCACCATTAATAGATAATCTGAATTCTGCATTCGAGCACGTCCTCGAGACTGTATGAAACTACAAATGTTCGATGAAGGATCAAATCTGATTATTAAGTTGCAGGATTGGACATCCAACCCTTCTTCGAGGATCGAAGTTGCAACGATTATGTTAATCTGCAGGAACGGAATACCATTATTCAAATGCAGCTGCTAGCAAAAGCATCGTTTCCTACTATACGTGACGTAAGAACATACCATCCCTTTACGGAATTCTTCTACAATGTCATTTTGTTTTGTTCTAGTCTGGTTTAACAATCCGGAGCTAGTTCCTGCAATGTATTTAGCCTTCCAACTACTGTACTTCGGAAGCAATTCACTCAGTAGCGACTGAAGTACAATGGTTGTCAAAACCCGTTGTACAAAAATTATACATCTTATGTCCTTCAACGCCCTGCATCGTAGCACATAACAGAATATAACAAAAAGAAGAGTAAAGAGATTCAACTTTATGTTAACTGTATTACCTGTATTCGAAAAGAGATTCAGTAAGGCATAAAACTTTTGTGGTCAGAAACCCGGCATCCACGCTGCCTTTAATATCATCACCAATGGTCCAATCTGGACCTAAATGGTGAAATCAAAAACAACAGAAAAACAATTAAGAAAAATATTAATAAAACCGATCATCAACTCACTATATGAGGAATATACAAGTACCAGATGGTAAGCACGGTTTAATTGCACGGAAAGCATCCGAACTGAATTTCCTAATAATTTTCTCAGCACACACTTCCAATCTCTCCCATGGAAGAAACTCATTTTCAGAACATGACAAGTACTCTGCAGCCTATTACAGAATGAACAGAATCAACGCTACGTACATTAGCGACATCAATTAATCGTCGAAATAGGTACCTTAAAAGCCAACCAGACACCGAGCTCGTTTAAACAGTATATTAAAACCGAATGTATCTTCGATATCTTTTTCGTTGCAGACGTTACTGCAGAAGCTTCAAGATCCAAACTGTCCAACGAACATTCATGCTGCAAAGCAGTGCATCTACTGTTATCATCCTGATAAGAAAAGTAGCAAAAAGTTGGAACAAAGAATATAAGTACCTTCACTTTTAAATCATCTAGTTCCTTCTCCAAGTGTGTATACATGTCATTTGGTATTTTCATATGCTTGTAAAACTTGAACTTTGGAGTCGAAAATGGAACAAACTGAGCAAGTACTGATTCACTTGTACATGTATATACCTTCAATGGAGGAAAACTGAAATGAGAACAGGCCCATAAAAACAGAAATGAAAAATTCAACCTTTGAATTCATGATTGTTTCCAGCTCATGGATCTTCCTCCAATAGCCATCAGCCGATCTTTCCCCTAGAATAATGCAGAAGGGTAAGATGTTCAAATAATATAAAATAGGAACACAAGTAACCAATAAACATGAACACTTGAATGAATCACCTTTTGTGTTAATAGGGGAAGCAGTCATCCCAAAGATCCTAGGAAGGTTAGATACACCGCTTTCCGAATGACGATGATAGAATTCCTGTAATGAAGATAAATCCTCAAGCATAACTGGATTATATATATAGAATTATATTTAGTTACCTATATGTAATAACATAAAACATGTCCAGCAATGCATGGTGAAGAGAAAGAGAACTCACTCTCATGATGGAAGCATAAGGGTGCATTCCTTTGGCATGGTGGCATTCATCCATTATGAGTACCTTTATCATGTTCATTTTGAAGTATCCATGGCGCAATCCATTGAGTAAAAGTTGAGGCGTCATAACAAGCACCTGTTTGTAAGAAAGACATGCATTGCTAGCTGCATGTAAAACATGTAAGAACGAAAGAAAAATGCTCCCATGGTAGTGAATCAGTAGGCTCAAACCCATTTTTAGTGCAATAAAGTTAATAATGGGTTTGAGCCTGCTCATTCACTAGCTGTACCATAAAGATCCATTTTTTAAGTACCACCATTTTAGACTCAAATCTCCCTAAATTTTGTAATTCCGTACCCCTGAATTTCTAATATAATTTCTTAGATTAGCATCATGCGACACAAAATCATGCATCCATTCCTGAGTTGCCCTGCATCACAGCCATGATCGACTAAACGATGCATATAGAGAAACCCCACCTCATATGTCTCGAATTCTTGGTTCCATTTCGCACCATCCCAAAAGTCGACCTCCATGTCTCCCCAGTATTTGCCCACTTTCAAGTCCGTATGCATTTCCAGAGCATCAGCTTGCTAATCATCATGTAAAACAATGAGAGAAACAACAAATCAAAGCTTTTGCCAAAAAAGGAAAACACTAACATCAATACACATAACTCAAATATGTTATGCAGAGCTCACAATATGAGAACAAAAACACTATTTTGTCATACTCGAATAAAACCACACTGTTCTCCTGGTTTTCTAGTAATGGTATGAACAAAAATGGACATGTAATTTGGCGCATACTTGTTTAACCAGGACTACTTGGGGAACCAAGAAGACGGCAAAAAAGGACGAAGGCTTCCGAATAAGGCAGGCGTAGTATCGGAGAAGCATGATGGCGATCAGTGTCTTGCCGGAGCCGGTTTCCAAGTAAGCTATCGTGTTTTGGTTGATAGCTTTCTCTAGTGCTTCGACCTGGTAGCTGTTTCATAAACAATCAAATGCAGAAAAAAAAACATCACAGCTTTGAACTTTCGTACTTCTTGATTTAACCAAGGGTGACAAGAGCACAGAATAAAGAGAAAAGGAAGAAACTTTTATCCCTCATCGTCAGGTGAACTATGAAAAGAGAAGAGATGAGAAGGAACCACCTTCTGGCAAACAAGAGAGGATCAGAAGAGTTTTGTTGGGAAGTGTCCATCTCCATGTCAACCGCTTCCATGGCTTTTGTTCTGAGGCACAAGAGAAGAGAACAGCTGAATAATCTTGATTTTCAAGAAATCAACTGTTCCTTCTATAAATGAATATATTTTTAATTTAAAAATAAATACCATTTTCAGATTTTCACATTAATCAAGACGGATAACAATAAACGTGATATGAATTGTAACGAACATGAATGGTAATGTAATGAAGATGAATGATAATACAGCGTGGCCAAGACTGGAACAAAAATGATTAGGTGATTAAGTGAATGATAATACAACATCACAGAGACGGAAACGAATAGGAATGGTAATATAAACCATACAGCGTAGCAAAGACCAGAACGAACTTGAACAGTAATAAAATGAACCATACAGTGTTAGCGGGTTTGGAAAGATGCATGTGATGTGTGTAAAAAAGTAGGTGAAGAATGAACCAATGCAATTCATTATTCATTTACGTTTTTAGTAAAAAGACTATGACATTAGATGAATAAACAATTATATCTTTTATTAATAAATATATTTTTATATAATGAAGGTGAATGTTAATATAATGTAATAAAAATTAAAACAAATATAAATAACAATACAATAAATATTAATGACAAAACAACAAAATCAAAATGATAAAAAACAACATGAATGATAATAGAATGAAGATAAATAATAATATAACATGACATAAATAAAATGAGAAATATTTTATTTAATTTTATCCTAATTTTATATTGTTGCTGTAATATCCATATTCATGAACTTAGTTTACTTTATTTTTATTTTTGGTAAATTAACCTTATTTGCTGTGTTTGCCGTTTTGGAAAGAGGCATAGGCATGTGATGCGTGTAAAAAAGTAGGCAACCTAGGATGAAAATTCATTACTCATCGACATTTTCAGTAAAAGGACTGACAATTAATTTGATTATGGATTGGCATGGGTCGGGTTTTTCATCCACCCGATCCGATCTAAGAACAATGAGTCCTCCACCCGAGATTCGACCCGACCAGACAAATTATATTTTTATTCAATAAAAACAGTGACTTAATTAAAAAAATAATATATAGAGGGGTATTATTGTAATTATTTCTAAATATATAAGGTAAATTGTATTTTTCGGGTTGGGTCTGGTAGGGGTATTTTTCACCATAAACCCGAATCCAACCCGAACATCACAAAAAAAAAACGACCCGAACCCGTTTTTTTTCAAAAAAATCCGACCTGATCGGGTCGGGTTGGAACCTGCAACACCCAAACCCGTACCCGACCTGGATACGAGTCCGAGATGTCACATTGACATTTTTAAAACCTTTATTCTTGTAAAATAACTGAACATTTGAATTTATATTAAGAAAATACAATCATATATTATTCAATTGTGTTTGGTATAAAAATTTGAGATAAAAACGTGTTTATGAACGGTGAAATACGATATGAACAGTACTACAATAACCTGTTACAGTGATTTTCGTAAATTGTACATAATACTCGTAATAATTTAACCGTTCATTTCTTTGCATTTATACTTATATAAATATGTTTAAAATATTACAAAACTCGATCAGAGCATAAATACCTAAGTTACCTACTTTATTTACATGCCAACCTAATTATCACGTAATAATACATACTGTGTAATTTACTTCTGATCTGATCTTTGAACAGAGATATGTTGTTACTTTGAACTTAGCTTTGATCCTTCTGCTTCTCAGTACCTACGTGTAAATCACTTACACGCTAAGTCATAGACTTAGTGAAGCAAAACATAATAATAATGCATTTCTCATAAATATAAACATTCAATCTATGAATTCAATCGTGTCGCATATAATTCAGTATACATGATAACATAAGATAATACAAGTACTTTTAATACCTTTTTATCGTATAAGTATATATATAACGAACATTTCTCTACATACCATGGAATACATATACTACTTCACAACAAAACATACATAGTAGCAAATCAATTTATTTATTTACTCTCTGTAAAGACCATGTATTAGCCCATGTATACTTTTGAGAACTTAAGGTATGTGAGTACATTGAGGTTGTGCACCACTATGCTGTCACAACAGCTCGTATAAATGTCCCGAAGGACCAGTCCATAGATTCTGAAGAACCTAGGTAATCAGTCCATATGTCCCGAAGAACATAGTTAAACAGTCCATATGTCCCAAAGAACATAGGTAAACAGTCCATATGTCCCGAAGAACATAGGTAAACAGTCCATATGTCTCGAAGAACATAGGTAAACAGTCCATATGTCCCGAAGAACATAGGTAAACAGTCCATATATCCCGAAGAACATAGGTAAACCCTCAACCCTTGGCATGCCAACTATACCCCTAGCTCTCATATCACATAACATGGGCATTATCATTTATAACAGTTCACATTACTTATTCATATTCTTTCTCTTATAAACACATATCTTTTCTTTTCAATCACGTATCACATGTACGTGTAATCATTGATCTCCTAATCACATGTTCCTTCTCTTCTGTCACATACCACATGTATGTGTAAACATATATCTAATATCATATGTTGCATTTTCACGTAAGCATGTAAATCATGTAATATATAAACATACATCCATTTTTATGTACTAATGCACACATAGTAATCACATAACATTTTATAAGTTACTTCTTACCATAGTAACTCTATCATTGACTCATCGCAAGCCAATGTTTGATCAATCACATAAGTACAATTTAAATTGCACTCACCTTAGCCTTGCTTTGATTCGATTATAATCCTTTGATTATTCCGGAACTTGTTTAGGCTCAATATCTATATAAATATATCATTTCAAAACAACTATCAGAAGCCTAAACTTTAAACTTGATGTTAATAACTTAAACCGGTTTAATGAATCAAATTCTATATTTTCATTTAGGGGGAATCGATACCCCCCAGGGGAATCGATACCCCCTGAACATACTGGAATTTTTCGTTCAAGAGGGGGAATCGATTCCCATTCATAGGGTATCGGTTCCCTCTACCCAGAAATTGTATTTTAAGCTCGAAAATCATCAATTTTTCATTCAATTCTTCTATATTAAACCCCTACCATGTCATTAAACTCAACTACCATTACTTAAACTAACTTATATCCATGAAAATCCTCTATGACTTCAAAATCCTATCCTTCATATGAAATTCAAGAATCATACCCAATTTTCCATATGTTCTAAATACAATTCTAACACTTCTATCTTCTTATTCTCATAGATGACAAGTCAAATTCAACTTAAAATTCAACTTATCAACTCTATTCCATGATTTCATATAAAAACTCATTTTCTTAAATCTCTTATAACTTCTTCATCTTTTGATTTTAAGATAACTTAAGCTTTCCTTAAGCTTAGTTATCCTCTAAGGATCAAAACTCATGCTTAAAATCAACAAACAATCAAGAAATTAGAGAACTCACCTTTGCTTTGAGTTTTCACGTGGAGAAGAGAAGAAGATGAAGAAGATAATTGCTTTGAAGCTTATCTCTTCAGTCATTATCCACATGGGTATTATAATACCCATTAATTATTATTTAATTATTTTCCTTGTTCAATTACTTATTTGCCCTTTGACTCCTTTAATATTTACTAATAACTTTCAGGAAATATCTCCACATAAATCATTAAACTATTCAACTATTCTACTTTAATCACCATATTCTGAAATTTTTACAATTTAGTCATTAACCCGTAGTTTGGGATGTTACAGAACCCGTCGTGTTCAGGTCCCATGCTCATCCCTAGATACTATGTGATTTAATTTATTATTTAAGATTATTTTAATTTGATATTTGATACTTTCTTCCAACTCGACATTTAGATTAACAAACATCAATTATACAAATTACATTATATTATTGGGACAATTTGTGTTACGTTTGTCTACTTTGACACCAAATTGAAAGAAATAAAAAGTCAAATGCTAAATCAAGGAACAGTGTAAAGTTTGAGCACAAAATGTAATATTAATCCAAAAATATATTTACCTTTTAAGAGAGTAACCTACTCCGTAATTCCACTATGATGGAATGATATATGTATATTTGTGTTACAAGGGTTTTCCACTTCTTAGATTTAATCAGCATTTTTAATTTATGTTAATTATTTATAGGATTAATTATAAATATTGTTTTTTCACAATTTTATTTTTTTATCAAGTAAGTTAAATTATATTTTTAAGATTTTTCGAATAAAATTTGATAATTAATTCGAAATATAAAAGAAATACCTAAACTATATATGAATTTAAAGTTTTCAAAAATACAATCGTCTCCTTGATTTATATTGATGCTACAATATCCATATTCATGAATATAATTTACTAATATTTTCAATTTTAATAATAATATAGTTATATATAGAATTTATTCACAAACGTTATTTTATTGTAAATATCTTTTAATTTATGCATAATCTAAATATATAATATATATTTCACACTATTTTTAGCATATAAATTTTGTTTATTGTAATTTTTTTTGGCTAAATTAAGCTTATTTGCTGTGTTTGGATTGCCCCGTCGGTCATTCAAAGCTCTCTTTCGAGAGGAGTGTCAAACCATAATCATGTTTTGTTGAAAGAAGAAAGACTTGGTGGGGGTGCTCGTCCGTTTAAGTATTTTTCACATTGGGCTGATGAAGCTGAGTTTATGGAGGTTGTAAAGCGATCTATAGAAGGTAAACAAGGAGTTGGTGTGGTGAACATACTGAAAGACGTCGAGTCTGCAACCAAAATTTGGGTCACAAGTTCAAAGAAAGAGAGAGTAAATTGTTGAAGGATATCGAAGAGAAACAATCCAAATTGGAAGCAGAATTATTATCATCTCAAAACTCATTGAACATTCGAAGCGAACTACAAGCGTGCAGAACTGCAATGTGGGACAAATTAAGAAGAGGTGAAAGGGAATGGCTTTAAAAATCGCGCCTCAAGTGGTTCAAAGATGGCGACAGGAACACGAAATTTTTCCATGCCTTTGCGTCTATAAGAAGAAGAATAAACCACTGTTGAAAGTATTAAAATGGTTTTCAAGTTTGGTAACCAACTTTGAAAAAATGGTTTTCAAAGTTTGGTAAATGTTTATTTGAAAATGGTTTTCAAAGTTTGGTAAATGTTTCTTTGAAAAATAGTTTTTCAAAGTTTGGTAGATGTTTGTTGAAAAATGATAATGGGATAATCACAATTAATACCTAGGCTTTAGGTTATTTACAAGATTAAGTTCTTAAGTTTCAACTATAAATACCCTAGCTCATTTAGCTTCAAAACCATTCCAAAAATCATTTCTTTCTCCCAATACTAGAGAGTTTTCTTGTGAGTAGTGAGTGTTTTGTAAACACCTGTAAATTTTCTCTCTTAGTAAAAGATCTGCAGTAGTCCGGAGACGTAAGCACAATTGGTTGAACTCCGTTATCAATTTCGGGTATTATTTTTCCGCTTTTATTTCGTATTCTCACTAATCTGGTAATAGAGAAATTACTTGTACTTGGTTTATTTCCCAACAGCTGGTATCAGAGCTTTTGGTTGTGAATTCTGTCAATTTTTTGCGGGGTTACTATTCGGGTTACTATTCACGTGAATAGTGAATTTTGTGAATAGTGAAATTCGGTCGGCGATACGAGTTTGTCGACGGAGGTGTTCTAATACACGGCGGTTCGCGGAAATTGTCAGAAACGATCCAAACGAAGCTAGATTCGAGTGGGAGCGATGGCTGCAGACGAAGGGAAGGTGAAAATTAAAAAGTTCGATAGTGCGGACTTTGGATTTTGGAAGATGCAAATTGAAGATTTTCTATACCAGAAAAATCTATATCAACCCCTCTCAGGAAAACAACCAGAGGGCATGAAGAATGAAGACTGGGCTCTTCTCGACAGACAAGCCCTCGGAGTTATCCGACTGACGTTATCCCGCAATGTTGCTTTCAACATAGCAAAGGAAAAGACCACGACGGGTCTTATGACGGCTCTCTCCAGTATGTATGAGAAGCCATCGGCCTCAAACAAAGTTCATTTGATGAGGCGATTATTTAATTTGCGGATGACGGAAGGGGCATCGGTGGCACAACACCTAAATGAACTCAACACAATCACAACCCAGTTGAGTTCAGTGGAAATTGAATTTGATGATGAAGTTCGAGCTTTAATTCTCTTATCATCTTTACCACACAGTTGGAATGCTACTGTTACAGCAGTCAGCAGTTCGTCGGGAAACAACAAATTAAAATTCGACGATGTTCGGGATCTGGTACTGAGCGAAGAAATTCGACGGAGAGAATCGGGTGAAGCATCAACCTCCTCAGCCTTGCACACGGAGTCCAGAGGGAGAACTTCAGAAAGAAATTCAAATTGTGGCAGATCGAAATCCAGAAGGGGAAAATCAAGAACAGGAAATAAAGATTTTACCTGTTATAATTGCGGCAAGAAGGGCCACTTCAAAAGAGATTGCCGAGCACCGAAGAAAAATACCGACGCACAGGAATCTGCCAACATGACGGAGGAGACAGGTGATGCTATGATTTTAAGCGTCAACAGTCCGATTGAATCATGGATTTTGGATTCAGGGGCATCTTTCCACTCCACGCCATGCCAAGAAATCATGGAGAACTATGTCAGTGGTGATTTTGGGAAGGTTCATCTTGCTGATGATGAAACCTTGAAGATCGTCGGAAAAGGAGACATCCGACTAAAGCTGCCAAACCAGACCACCTGGAAGCTGACAGGAGTGAGACATATTCATGGTCTCAAAAGAAATTTGATTTCTGTAGGACAGCTTGATGGAGAAGGATACAGTACAACCTTTTCAAGTTGTGAATGGAAGATTACCAAAGGAGCACTCGTCATTGCTCGTGGTAAGAAGACTGGTACTCTCTATGTAACCTCAAATTTAGAGAATATCATTGCAGTAGCAGATGCTGATGGAAAATCAAACCTATGGCACCAAAGGCTTGGCCATATGAGCGAGAAAGGGATGAAGACACTTTTGTCAAAGGGGAAGCAGCCGGATCTAAAGAATGTAGATGTCGGACTATGCGAGGATTGCATCTTTGGCAAACAAAAGAAAGTCAGTTTTGCAAAGATTGGCAAGACACCCAAGGCAGAAAGGTTAGAATTGGTTCATACTGATGTATGGGGACCATCCCCAGTTCCATCTCTTGCAGGCTCACTATATTATGTCACCTTCATCGATGATTCAACAAAGGAAGGTGTGAGTTTATTTTCTGAAGAAGAAATCAGAAGTCTTCGATACCTTCAGAAAATGGAAGGCCATGGTGGAAAATGAGACTGGTTTAAAAGTCAAGCGGTTGAGGTCTGACAATGGAGGAGAGTACAGAGATAGTAGATTCAGAGATTTCTGCGCAAACAATGGGATCAAGATGGAGACAACAGTTCCCATAACACCGCAGCAGAATGGCGTAGCAGAGCGCATGAACAGAACTCTGAATGAACGTGCCAGAAGCATGAGGATACATGCCGGATTGCCCAAATTTCTATGGGCTGAAGCTATCAACACTGCAGCTTACCTGATCAACCGTGGGCCCTCAGTTCCTTTGGATGGCGGAATACCAGAGGAAGCTTGGAGCAAGAAAGAAATAAACCTTTCACACTTAAGAGTGTCTGGTTGTATTTCTTATGTACACATAAACTCTGTTGAAAGAAGTAAACTTGATGCCAAGTCCAACAAATACGTATTTGTTGGTTACGGTGGTGATGAGTTTGGTTACCGATTTTGGGACTACGAAAATCGAAAGATCATTAGAAGCAGAGATGTCATTTTTCAATGAAAATGTGATGTACAAAGATAGGTCAACCGCAGAATCAAGTAATACCGAAGCTGAAACAAAGGAATTTACTGAGTTCGAGGAGATTTCTGGAAATGATGTTCAGATCAGTCCTGAAGCAGTTCAAGAAGAAGAACCAGGCACACCAGAACTAAGACGCTCCTCCAGAATTCCTAAACCAACCCAACGGTATTCTCCTTCTTTGCACTACTTGTTGCTGACTGATAATGGTGAACCAGAGTGCTATGATGAAGCAATGCAAGTGGAGGATTCAGTCAAGTGGGAGTCTTCCATGAAAGATGACATGGACTCGCTTATGTCAAATCAGACGTGGGAATTAGTTGAATTACCACTAGGCAAGAAAGCGCTTCACAACAAGTGGATTTACAGGATCAAAGAAGAGCACGATGGGAGCAAACGCTACAAAGCGAGATTGGTTGTCAAAAGTTTTCAGCAAAAAGAAGGTATTGACTACAATGAAATTTTCTCTCCAGTCGTGAAACTGTCTACAATCAGACTGGTGTTGAAAATTGTAGCTACAGAGAATTTACATCTTGAGCAATTAGATGTAAAGACAACTTTCCTTCATGGTGATTTGGAGGAAGAAATCTATATGAGGCAGCCAAAAGGCTTCATAGAGGCAGGCAAGAAAAACCTGGTATGCATGTTGAAGAAGAGCTTGTATGGTTTAAAACAAGCTCCTAGATAGTGGTATAAGAAGTTCGATAGTTTCATGATTAGCAGTGGTTTTACCAGATGCCAAGCAGATCATTGTTGCTACATCAAGAGGTTCGACAATAACTTCATTATTTTATTGTTGTACGTTGATGACATGCTCGTTGCAGGCTCAGACATGCAAGAGATTATAAACTTGAAGCAAAAATTGTCAAAGCAGTTTGCTATGAAGGATCTGGGCGCTGCAAAGCAGATTCTTGGGATGAGGATCAAGAGAGACATAAAGTCAGAGACTTTGATATTATCACAGGCTGAGTACATCAACAAAGTACTCTCCAGGTTCAACATGCAAGATGCTAAACCAGTAAGTACACCTTTAGGTGTTCATTTCAGACTCTCCAAAGAACAGTCACCAAAGACGGAGGAATAACGTGCACACATGGTGAAGGTGTCGTATGCCTCAGCAATTGGAAGTCTGATGTATGCCATGGTTTGTACCAGACCATATATTGCTCAAGCAGTGGGAGCTGTTAGCAGGTACATGAATAATCCAGGCAAGGTACACTGGGAATCAGTCAAATGGATCCTCAGATATCTGCGGGGTACCACAAACAAAACACTTTGTTTCAAAGGTGGAGATACGATACTGACAGGCTATGTAGATGCTGACTTAGCCGGAAATGTTGACATCAGAAGGAGCACTACAGGGTATGTCTATACTCTAGGAGGAACCGCAGTGAGTTGGGTTTCTCAACTACAGAAGATAGTTGCTCTCTCCACAACTGAAGCAGAATATGTCACTGTTACGGAAGCTAGCAAGGAGATGGTTTGGCTCCAAAGTTTCTTGGAAGAGTTAGGCAAGAAACAAGATAACAATGTCTTGTATTACGACAGTCAAAGTGCTATACATCTAGCAAAGAATCCGTCTTTTCATTCCAGGACAAAGCACATACAATTGCGATATCATTTTTATCATGTCTCTTTTGGAAGATGGGATTTTGAAACTTGAAAAGATCAGTGGAGCTCAAAATCCGGCAGACATGTTGACAAAGACGGTGACTACAGACAAACTGAAGTTGTGTTCAACTTCAGTTGGCATGCTAGAGTAACAAGACTAGAAAAGCTGTTGCATTGATCGAGGTGTGAAGACAGATTAAAATCAGTCTTCAAGTGGGAGATTGTTGAAAGTATTAAAATGGTTTTCAAGTTTGGTAACCAACTTTGAAAAAATGGTTTTCAAAGTTTGGTAAATGTTTCTTTGAAAATAGTTTTCAAAGTTTGGTAAATGTTTCTTTGAAAAATAGTTTTTCAAAGTTTGGTAGATGTTTGTTGAAAAATGATAATGGGATAATCACAATTAATACCTAGGCTTTAGGGTATTTACAAGATTAAGTCCTTAAGTTTCAACTATAAATACCCTAGCTCATTTAGCTTCAAAACCATTCCAAAAATCATTTCTTTCTCCCAATACTAGAGAGCTTTCTTGTGAGTAGTGAGTGTTTTGTAAACACCTGTAAATTTTCTCTCTTAGTAAAAAGATCTGCAGCAGTCCGGAGACGTAAGCACAATTGGCTGAACTCCGTTATCAATTTCGGGTATTATTTTTCCGCTTTTATTTCATATTCTCACTAATCTGGTAATAGGGAAATTACTTGTACTTGGTTTATTTTCCAACAACCACATCATGAGCATTCGAGTGGAGGATCGAATTATAAGCGACCATAAGCAGATATCAACGTGTTCTGTGAAGCATTTTCGAGATATGTACGATCTGGTCCCTACGCTACCAGTCAAGATATTTGATGTTGATTGAAAAAAGTTGAGTTTCCATTCGTCTATTGCTTTAGAAGCCCCATTCTCGGCGGATGAAGTCTGGTCGGTAATTAGCTCATCTGACGGATCTCGGGCGCCTGGTCCTGATGGGTTCAACCTCGACTTCTTTAAAAGGTTTTGGAAGGAAATTAAAAGCGAAGTGATGAGCTTCTTTGAGCAGTTTCACCAAGGATGCGGGGTGGATTCTTCCATCAACAGTTCATTCATTACACTAATTGCTAAGGTCGCAAGTCAAGAGCTAATGAATGATTTCAGACCGATAAGCCTGGTGAGCAGCTTGTATAAAATTTTAACTCGGGTTCTCTCTAGGAGACTTGCAAGCTGCATGAATGAGGTTGTTAGCGACATCCAATTTGTGTTCACTCCTGGAAAGCATATTCTAGACTGTGCATTAATTGCTAACGAGGTAATCAATTTACTTAGACACAATAAGAGTGAAGCGATTATATTCAAGGCGAACTTCAAAAAGGCCTACAACACTGTAGATTGGGCATTCTTAAACCTTATTATGCAAAAAATGGGTTTCGGGCAAAAATGGTGTGATTGGGTCAAGTGGTAATGACATTCCCTCTCCTGGTTTTGCTATCAATAGGGGTTTACGTCAAGGGTGCCCTCTCTCACCCCTAGTTTTTAATCTTCTAGGCGAAGCTCTCAGTTCTCTTATCCGTAAGGCTTCGAACATCGGTATGGTTAGGGTGTGAAGATGGGTTCAAACGGTCCGTTGGTAACTCATTTGCAATTTGCGGATGATCTTATTTTATTTTGAACCGTATCAGGACCCTATTTGTCTAATATTAAGACTGTCCTAAGAAATTTTGAAGTCGCATCAGGATTGAAACTGAATATGAAGAAAATGAAGTTGTTTGGTGTAAATGTGGATGAAAGAACGTTAATCAATTGGGCGGAGTCCATAGTGTGGTGTGGGATCGCTACCGACTCAATACCTCGGACTTCCTTTGGGTCATCGGCGCAATTCAAAATCTCTATGGCAGCCGATCATTGATAAATTCAAAACAAGGTTAAGTGGATGAAAAGGTAAGTTGCGGTCTTTTGACAGACGTTTGACTTCAGTAAAATCAGTTATGGTAAATCTGCCAGTATATTTTATGTTCATATTCCAAGTCCCGTTGGGCAAAGCATCTTCACTAAACAAGTTGATAGCAAATTTTATCTGGGTCCCTTCTTCCAATCGTCCTATCCATTAGGTCAGATGGCAAAATATTTCTAGGCCAAAAGCTTATGGTGGTCTCTGTGTGTTTGACGTCAAACTTCGCAATCGATCCCTACTCAATAAGTGGTTATGGTGTTACAGTACTGAAACTGAAGGATTGTGGAGGCGAGTAATTGATGCTAGTTTAGGTTCTGATTCGAGAAGGCTGCTTCCGGGTGTTGCATCTAAGAATCACTCACCATGGATTTGGAGAGACATATCACGACCTATGCAGAATCAAGATGATGATTTTATTAGTAATCTTCGTTTCATTGTAAGGGATGGTAGCTTAATTGACTTCTGGTCGGATCCGTGGGTTGGGGGATCCACTCTTAAGATTTTGTTTCCACGTATTTATACTCTCGGTTTGAAAAAGAAGGGTAAGGTAAAGGAATTCGGGTTCAGGGTTAGTGCTGTTTGGGAATAGAGAGTCCATTTACGTCGGCGGTTGTTCAATTGGGAATGTGATATGTGGCAAAACTTCTTTAACTATTTATCAAATGCTGTCAATAACGTGGTGAGCCATGATGAGTTGCGGTGTGTTAGCAACTCCAATGGATGTTATATGCCCAGAGTTTTATGTGAACAAGTTTCAAGTAGGGGTGTTAATGCTGATAATTTGTGGAAGTTGGTTTCCTTGGTATTGTGTAGACCATATGGCTAGTACAGAATGGAATTTTATTCAAGCAGTGCAACGAACAGAACATATTCGACTTATCACTTTTGAGGATTGGAACCTGGGCAAGAAGCATTTGGCCTAGCTCGGTTGTCTCTATAAATGAGTTCGTCAGATGCCCGTCAGCAACGTCTCCTGTAGATCTACTAATGGTGTGTGGACTGCTCCTAATATCAATAATATGAAATTCAATGTCAAAGTTGCAGTTCTCGGAAGTTTTGGGTAAGCTGGTATTGGGGGCGTTCTGCGAGATCACTCTGGGGAAGCCCTCGTTCGCTTCTCCCGATCAATTAGAATGTCAGATCCAACTAGCGCTGAACTTGTTGCAATTCATGAGGCTTGCTAGCTCTTCTCCTCTTCCAGATGGAACGGTATTAAGAATCTATGTATTGAATCTTATTGCCAACTGGTAGTTAACTGGATTAATAACCCAAGTATATCCCCTTCTCTCTATGCTGATTTGGTAAATAGATGTTTTGAATGTTGCGCTCCTTCTGCTTGGTCTGTGAAGTTTGTGTATAGGGAAGAGAACCTCGATGCCAATGTCCTTGCAAGTGAGGGGGTGACGCGAGACCAGCCATTTTTATGGATTAAGTCGAATGTATAACTACGGTGGTCTGTGGATGTATTGTTGAGCAGGTCTGCTGGCGTTTTTGAGAGTTGTATTGTGTAAGCTCCGTTGGTCCACGATGCATAGACTTGGCCATGGTGCACTCTTTTTCTTCCAATTAAGACTAATGAGGTTTTTTAACGAAGTCCATAGTTTCATCGAGTTCTTGAATTATCACAAATTCTTATACAAGACACATATTTCAAAAAAAAATACATACTAGTGAATTAAAACTTTTCCAAACTAAATCGAATATATCAATTCCAAATGTATATTCTATAATTCATGATAATAAAAAATCAAAATAAAATTTTCTAATCACGTCATAATTTCCGAAATAAATCATAATAAAATGGTCTAAAAGTCATTATTAGAAACCGAAAAACTTAAATCTTTAACTATTACTCAAAATTTCTTAATCATTACTTCACTAAATTAAAACAAAACACGATAGATAAAACTAAAATAAAGTTTGGATATATAATTTAATTTATATATATTCCACATAATATTAAACAAATATATGTTTAATAGCAAATCTTTAATCAGAACAAAGTTACCGCGAAGGGAAAAATGAATTACTTAATGGTAATTCAATTGCTAAAGTAATCTGCAGTTAACGCGGAATAAACTGAATTAATTGATAAGTTGAAATCCTTGGATCTTTCTTTACTTGTGATCTTCCAAGAAAATAGACTTCTCTTAAGTATAAACTCTCTAACAGGAAAATAATAAATACGAGATTTTCTATTTCTTGGAGACTATAACCCTTTTATATAACTAATTTAAGAATCAATTATTGTATGTACTTATAACTCTGTCATCGTCGAATTATAGATATAACTTTAATAATATGTACACTTTTATTTTCATAAGACTTTTAAATAGAAGAAAAATTCATCAATCTCACATGCAAAATGCAGCAAAAGCTTCATACATATGCATTTCCCTCCTTTTGCTTTCTCTTTAGCAGTAATTGCCCCAATTTGAATCTTACCATACTTTTGCTTTGCTTCTCAAACACAAGATCTGTTTTGCTTTGATTGGCACGAGTTGTAAGAATCTCATGCTCATGCAAGTTTGAATGGACCCAAAGACCAAAACAGTCACCAAAAGAATCAAGCGAAAAAGACCAACACCCAAAGTTGTATGCAAAACAACTTTTCCTTTTCAGAGCTTTAACACCTTTAATGGTGAATTCACTTTAGTCTTGGAACTCATGCCCCTCCTCTCTCCGGAATATAAACTCGAAACACATTCGATAAACCGAATCCGCTAATAATGTAAACGAGAAACGGTTTAGACCTTTTGTTGACTTCTCAAATATCAGGATTCAAACGCTCGATAGATTTGGGGTACATGACCTCTCATGCATGCATATTTAAAAGTTGATACAAAAGGGTTTTGCAAGATGCTTTTGATGGGAATGTATTTTCATGGTATGAACCAAGCTTCCATTTGTTTACTCCTCTATCACATCAAAAGAACTACACAAGCATGCATTGCAAGCTTTAATATTGGATATTTCAAATGTTTTTTTCCCAATATTAATGTTATAGTCCTACTTCTAACAAAAAAATACATACAAGATATATGGCAGTTGCCATCGTTCATCATCGATCTTTTAGCACTTCGGCTTGATTCGAAGCTTCCCGATCACACACATCGATGCCGAGGCTAGGCTTGTCCCGGCGGTCGTCCCGAGTTGCCGGCTCGTCTGTTGAAAAGTGCAAAAAATCTCTAATAAAGATGAAATAATTTTTCTCGTGAAATAATAGTTGATTCATACAATCATTTTTAAAAATATTATATGTACATATTTAACATTACGATCGATCTATTTATTTTTTGTTCGAGTCTTCCGACTTTATCTACGTATAAATAGTATATTATTAAATATGCTGGCTCAGCTTATAGTTCTATTGATTTGCTGATCAGCTAGGTTGCTAACATGACATAAGTAATTCAAGGCTTTGTAAATGCTTTATGCCAATGATAATTAGCAGTGGATAAGCAAGATTAAGAGATTGAATAAAGTGAATGTTTATACAACATATACAGCAAGACTCAATGTAACAGTTGATTACATTTTTTTCTTTCATATTCGTTTTACTGTTCATGTTCCGAATTCGAAGTTCGCTTAACCAAGTGATCTCTATGATTTAAGCTCGAATTATTAGTATACATGCAGAAATATGATTAGAGTTGTACCTGTTATGAATAGGATCGGGTCCATTAGGAACCCTTCTTTTGCTCATGTAGTTGAGATCCTGCTTGGGATGCGCCACACTCGACTCTCCTTTTCCTAAGACCTTCACTTGCTCTTCCCGCTGCTGCAGTTTCGCCGTCGTCGTCGACGTCCAAGACCGATGGTCACCACGTGCTATCGTCGTCTTCGTTCCGTGTCCTTCGCTTTGCAGGATTCCGATCGATATAAACGACACAACTCCCAAAACTACAAGAGTTATAAACAACAACGAAGTACCAGCTCCTCCCATGGTTGACTGTTATTGCCCTATATCTTTGGGACATAAAAGGAAGAGAAGGAAAGGGAGATTATTAGCAACGTTAAATGATGATGATGGTGATATATATATATAAGAGAAGGGAAGTAGGGCATATGGTTCGATGGGTGTTCTCAGTGACGGATCCAGAAATATTTTTTAAGGTAAAAACACATATCTTTAACCATATGAAATTTTTAAATATGGTAAGTATAAATAAAATTTCAGGATGAACGTCTTCAATAAAATAAATAATTAATAGAAGAAAATTCATATTTCAAGATAGACTAATCAGAAAAAATTCGAAATTCAAGATGAGCACGTACATACCCTGAACAAGCTACGGCTCGGCCACTGGGTGTTCTTTATAGAGGGGAAGTTGATGGGATTCGCTGCTACTTTCTCCAAGAGCTTTGCTTTGCTTTATACGGTGCCATGTTTCTTTTGCTTTCAGTTTTGGGTATTTTCATGCACTTCTTAATTCCTAAAATGCCAAAGCACCCCCACATTATCATGCATTACGTACCACAATAACCGAGCTTTACATATACTTTAATATATATAGGGAGATTAATAAAAATTACGAGTTAAATCTAATTTTTCAGGAAAAATTCGAAGATTAGAATGATATAATTTTTATACATACGAAGAGTTAAATTTATTGAATTGTTTTAGATTAAGGCCAAATTGATAAATTGTATAAGTTTTAATGATTAAAATTGTTAGTATATTAAGTCACATCATTATTTTGTCTAATATTTACGTAATTTAATTGTAAAAATATTTTAATTGAGTGGTTTATTTGTAACTTTTTAAAATATGACATATTTATTATCAAAGTCATGATTAAATAACTTTGGGGTGTAATTTACCCAATAAACAATCCTTGAGAACAATTTATTTGGCAATATATATATATACTTTTATTTATAATTAGTATTGAAAACCTTTTCCATTTTTAATATTGTTTGAGTTAGAGAACTAATAATCAAATTTAAAGTGGAGTATGAAAATCAAACTCTCTTTTAATATTTAAAACGAATTAAGTTTAATTTAAAAAATAATAATAATATGATTTTAGATTATTCAAAAATATCATCTTATAATATATAGTTTTTAATTTTAAAATTAAATTAAATTATTATTATTCCTATTTCAGAATCATAAAACATCAAAAATTGAAATTATATATATATAGTCAATGTAAACAAAAGGTGGAGAAAGGATTACACTTTATATAGGTATAAATGTAACAAAATGAATAATAAGTATGAACGGGATGGGCACAGCACAGAAATTAATACCGGAATAGCGGCAGAGATAGATCTGGACGACACGAGTGGGAGAGGTTGTCCTTCTAAAATTTTAAAAATATTATATATTTTAGATTTTTATCTAATTTTTTATTAAAAATCTATTTTCGTCCTCTAAAAATTATAAGTTTAAGTCCGTCTCCCCTAAAATTTATAAATTAAATTCTTCTCTAACGTAAAATTCTACGTCACTTTAAACATGCAACTAGGGATGGGCATGGGTCGGGTTGGGTTTTGGTCCACCCAACCTGACCCGAGAACAAAGGATCTTCCACCCGAGACCTGATTAAATAAATTTCATCCGACCCGACCTTACCCGAAATAATAATAATAAAATATTATTTTTATTCAATAAAAACAATGACTTAATTGAAAAAAAAATTATATATAGAGGGATATTATTGTAAATATTCCTAAATAAATAATATAAAATTATATTTTTTGAGTCGGGTCGAGTATTTTTCACCCTAAACTCGAACCCAACCCGACCCAACCCAAATATTTTTTTTTTAAATCGACCCGATCAAATAAGAACCCGTTAGATTCGTATCCTATATCTATCCCTACATGCAACTGAGTAGAGTGGAATACAGCTAAAGCTTTAGCATTTTGGTACATTTTGTCTTATCCATTTCATTTGAATCTTAGTTCCCAAACACTAAAGTTTTGTGTTCCCAGAATCCAATGCTTCCCACTCTTAATGGCTTCTGCTTCAAGCCAACATTACCCATCTTATATATATATATATATATATATATATATATATATATATACAATTTTTTTTAAAATTTTACATGTATTTAGGATTATAATCTTAATTGTCTATTTTTAGTCATTCAATTATCCTAAAAATTATGCAATTAAAAATTTTACACCAGGTGTATTTGAGTTATAATTCATAACCCTAAATATATGAAAAATTATGGATACTCGTTAATATCTTAATAAGTATCAGAGTTTGAGACTAAGGGACGTTGTAGCCTAGTTTAAGAATAAGGAACAACAGAGAAGGGTCGTAATCGAAAATGTAATAAAAAAGAACATAAAATTTTTCGGTTTGACGCAACCTAAAATGTTAACTTTTTCTTTAATATTTTTCTATTGCACATATTTTTCATGACATTTTTTATTGACAATCGAAAATATTATTATATTAGTAATATTTTCGGTTTAACCGAAAGTATTAAAAAATTAACATTTTAAGTTACAATTAACCGAAAATATTATGTTTTTTTATATAACATTTTAGATTGCATCTATTCTCAATTGTTCTTTAACCTTAAAATTAAACCGCCGAATGATATGTAAATATTACTTCTTAATCTTTTATATTCTGACCCTGAATAGAATAACACTTTGACCAATAAATATATATATTAACACCTAAACAGTAGGAGGGCTGCGCCGCCTTCCCGTTCCTACAGCATGTTGATCTTAATACTGTCCCATCTTCGTCTTTGACATGTTTGCAACGGTTGACTTACCTTAATTATGCATTTCTTTCATTTTCTCATGGACTTCAACCGAGTCGAGTTTTAAAATAGATAAAATCTTTTTAAAGTCGGGTCGAGTTGAATTATTCAAATCAGATTCGGATGAATTAAAAACTCAGACCTATAACCATCTGAGTATAACTCTGCATATTGTGGTCGGAGAAACTGAGTGTGTCCTGTCCACGGATAAGTTGTGATGAAAACAATTTGATCAAGCAGTCCATTTATACAATAAAATAATGATGACAGAAAATTCTCTAATTTGAAGCTTCAATGGCAAGTATTATTTTATACGGGAATCAGTTAAAATCCATTCAAAAAAGTTTGCTTCTCTAGTTGTACAACACAATGCAGTGGAATCACACTAATCTTGGCCATGTACACTAGATTTTCTGTATCTACCGAGATTTGTTTTTGAAAAAGGTTAAAACTGTTCAATTTCATAATAATTTTAATTTTTAGATAGTTTATGGTGATACATTCGGAATTCGTTTAACTAAGATTCTAATACAACTATTCGAACCAAAAACCTTCAACTGTACATCCATTCGGAATTTTACGTTAGAGAAGAATTCAAATCCATTCGGAATTCTTTTAACTAATTGACAATATACACACACCCTATAAATGCAACTATTCGAACCAAAAACCTTAGAAAGAACAAAGTTCCCTTTTATTGTTTATACCACATAAATGATAAAAATAAGACCACATGTGATATCAATGCAAATATCGATAGGTGTGACAATTTCATGAGACAATTTCCGCTTTCAAATATCAGAAAATTAGATATAATTTTTTTAAAAATAATATTATTTGTCTTATTTAAGGTTTATCATTGAAATACATGTGACCGTATAAACAATCACATGTATTTTACACATCCTGTATATCAATAATTTATCATAATTTCTTTAAAAATACATAAATAAATTGGCATTTGTCTATAAATGGTTTAGCTGTACATCCGTGGCAGTCCTCTCACTCAATGTGGTTTCTAATATAATGGAACAATTTTGTATAAAACAAAAAGGCCCTACAACAAATCGACTAATATTACATATTTCTCTAAGGCTGGACTACCAAATAAGGGGGTTGGGGAAAAGAATTTGTACAAACAATGTTCCTTCGAATCAATTCATTTTGGTTGGTTTTGGATTCGGCTTTGACCTCATGCTGGCTCTGCGAGCAACATCCCATGCCTTCGGTGGTGCATATACGCCGAGCTGTGAAGCGAAAAACGACTCGACCCGGGAGAGTCGAAGGCGAATCCCGTGTTTCGATATTTCCCTTGGCAACTGAGACAAAGCATAGCTCTTGCCTCATCTGGTGTAAGATGATTGTCGATTCCCAGTAAATCGGTACGGCCATTACCATCAGCCTCGTCCTTGTGAATTTCCTGAACAATCTGATAATCATAGGGGAAGAACCATCTTTGCACACTGCAAACAAATGTAAACGTGTCAAGAAAAAATAAACCAAATATTTCAAAAGATTCATATATAGTGCTTGAGAAAATAAGGGAAACAAGCTTAAGGGGGATGAAAGTGTGTCTATGATATTAGGTTGATTCGGCTTCGGCAGTTTCACACAGACAGCTTGAAACTGGGGAATACACGGCTTCGTTCGGAAATAACAAAACAGACATTATGATTCTCATGCATCAAATATTTAAACTTTTATTTATTTCTCATTCTTACCCCAAATAAGGAATCTCCTAGAAGCGCAGCAACAGGAACAAGAAGAAGAGTGACGTAGAAGTAGAATGTACTCATTAAGACATATATGACCCCAAAGATATTCTCCTGCAGTAGCAAACAGTGTCATTAAGTTGCATGCCCCAATTGAAATGGAGGGAGAAAGATGAAACATGATTATCGAATTACCTGTCGATCATATGAAGTCATAATACCAATATAAGAAAATAAACACGAACCACGCCAGAATGCTTCCTCCAACACTAATGTAATGCCATCTTGTGATTGAATTACAGATCATAAGAAGGCGCAAATTGACAGTTACAACAACACAAGTGAAGGCCATTGTGCTGACATCCCACAGACCAAACATTTTACCGGATGAACCTTGACTTGTTGAACTGGAATCCGTCACAAAGTAGTAGAAAACTAGAGATTGATAGACGGCGAAGAAGGCCCATTGCAACAACTCTCCACTTGAAAAATATATTTTTATTCCCTCCTTGTATAACTCAGGGTACCTCTTTGAAAGGGATGAACTGACATCCTGGATGAAACGAAGTCTTGCAAAAAATCAAGCATAACAGGCAGAAACAAAACTGTCCGAAATAAATGGAAAAATTGCAGTACCTTATCAAAAGGCCAACAATAATCACTGGCAGTGCGGTGAATATAACATATACAACGACTGGAACCAATCATCATAGAATCTTTGACCAGAAAATCCAGTATTAAAGGTGAACCAAAATTGAGTCAAAGTGAACGTAAGATTCTTGTAAAAGAAATAAGTTACGACCTGCAAAAGTTGGCATGAATATCACCAAGCAAGTTTTAAAATGCTTCGAAGGGAAGAGATGACTCAAACCTAGCATGAAACAAAGATAATGCCAACACTCATACATATCGACAAGAAAAAATGTTAAATGTTTCTGAAAAGGAAGTCAAACCTTGCATAATCTATATAAGACCAACGCCCATGAACAAGTAGCAAATCTTTAAGAAAGCGAAACTGAGCAATCGCAAAATCACTGGCCATAACCGCTTGCATCCCCTCAAGCCCACTAATTCCAACACCAATATGAGCAGCTTGAATCATGCTAACATCATTGGCACCATCACCAATACTAAGTGTAATTTTACGTGCCCTTTTTTCACTAGACTTGTTACCTGCAAATAGAAAAGCAAATTTTGAGATGCTTTCAAAACTCCAAAAGTTAAATCACCTTTCCTCTCTCCTTCAAATAGTTCGAAATAAATATAATACACTTTTGCATTTAGGAAAAAGCACCAAACTTTCGCAAAAAGTTTTGTATGAACATCAGCACTCAAAGAAAGCTCTCTTATCAAAAAAAGCTCATTAAAATGATCCAGATAGTCAAGAAAAAAATAGGTTTAGGCCAGAGTTGCTCAAACCATCAAACTGTTAATTTGATAAAGTTTGAAAAATGCAAGTAATCATGCAAATCCTGCAGATCTATCAACATTGCAAAACTTTGTTCAAAATATAGACCACATGAAATCTAGTAATTTTATCCAATGTTTCCTACAGAAAAATGTCATGGTATCCGCACATTGTCATCAATTTACAGAATTGACCTTTATCCATACATGCTAACAATACTGAAAGCTGAATTAACGGTGTTTTAGTTCAGTTATCATCAGAACCTACCTGTGCTTTCTGAAGAGGGGAGACTCGGCAGCAAACAACCGAAGAACAATTCAGGCTCAAATTGAGAAGCATATCCGTAAACTTGGATCTAAAGGCATACATCAGACACTTTCCATCTATAATGAGTGCTAATTTTGGTCCAGAGACTGTATTAAATATTGCTGTGCCTCATCAAGACACTTCTTCAGTTGTCTTTTAACTTCTCCTTCATAAAGCGTGCAATTTCAACTTGGCCCCCTGATAAATAAAGAAGAATCATGAATATATTGCATAGTTTGTATTATAATAAATCCTAAACTAAAAACATCTACACAATACTAAATGATTACCCTTTCTTCGACTTCTCTAATGGCATGTTTCAGAGCTGATGGTGAATTGTTTCATATCATGTTAGTAAATTGCATGCTGCATGTATTAAAACAAAAGTGAAATGAATTGTCAACCATACGAGGAATGAACACGTGATTCCAAGGAAATTAACGTCAAAAGAATATCCAATTAAACGCTTGCCATAAGCTATTTATTGCAGTTTCCATCTTGTCCCCAGTTAGCACCCAAATCTTAATTCCAGCTCTAGAAAGAGTCTCAATGCAATCAGGCACTCCTTCTTGAAGCTTGTCTTCTATCGCAGTAGCACCAATTAAAATGAGATCCTTCTCTATGAGTTCAGCCACCTGAGCATAAGTTTTAAACATGTGCACGAATAATCTCAAAGTTTCACCATGTAAGAAACAGTGAAGTGATCTGCTTATAGACTAAACTTTTTAACTATTTTTTCTACTTCAGAAACTACATTATTAGAGGATGTTCATAAACAGCCTTCCCAACGAAGGCCAGGTCAAGATTACATTGTAAGGGATGTAAATAAACAAAAAGGTATTGCAAAATTTAAAACCAAGCAAGCTAGGATAAACTGAATAGATATTCTATTCAACATCGCATAGAAAGCATTTTTTTACAACTGATCCACTTTATTACCAAAAGCAATTACACTCCAATTACTCCCCCACCCTGAACATTAACCACAAAAAAGGGGGGATAGGGAAGTAGTGCAATGGCAACATGGATAAACATACCTCATCCAACTTCTTTTCACGATCTCGAGATGACTTGGCTTGAATGAATTTCTCATTCCAGCTCTCATAAATGTCTGGAGCTAGAACTTTATAGGCCAGACAAAGGGTCCGTAATCCAGCAGAGCCAAACTGCTCCAAGGTTCCCTAGTCACTTTCTTTAAGTCATTACTTCCACCCACCAATCTCTCATAAATAACAGTATCAGCTCCCTGTGAAAAGAATGGTTCTAGCCCAGTGTCATTCCTTTCTTTTCCTCTTTGGCCAGGAAGAGAAAACATTCTTATTACTCATTATTTAAGAAGTTCAGGAAGACTAATTACCTTACAGTATAGTACCAGCCTTCCATCTGGATGACGACATACAACAGATTGGCGCTTCCTTGTACTATTTAATGAAAAAAAAATTAGTAGAAAGTGCCACAACAAAGAACTCATACAAAAAGACAGGAGTGAAAGATGCATCCAAACCTATTGAACTCGAGAAAATTTAAAATCTCATAAGAAACATCTTGGATTTTACCCATCCTCTCCACATGAGATTCACGAACATATATCATTGTAGGTGTACGCCTGCAGGAAAAAAAAAAGCCTCAAATCAAGCTGCACAGCTATGTAGCAACAGTAACCTCCCCAACTAACTTGCACCAAAAACAGAAACAGCAGCAATAATGAAAAGAAAATTGGTTCAAAATTTTTCATAGAATAAGCCAAAATGCTTTGCAGCCAAAAAAAAACTAGAATTAAATTAAACTGTTTCTAAGAATTCTCATTAAAAATACACTTCTGAATGTGACGAGCCCCTAAGCCCTAACCTGTAAAAGAAGAAGCCAAAATGCTTTGCAGCCAAAACCAAAGCAGCCTCATCTGGAGATGCAGCTTGATATTTGATTTCTCGGGGGACTCGTCACCTTCAGGAAGTACGGTATGACATATGGCAAGGCATCTAAAAAATTCCTGCAAGAGGAAACAAAACTGAAAATACCATATATTACCATAAATGTTTCACATTAATGGTAGAAAGACGATACTAAAAATACCTTGCAAGCATCAGGATTAGACTCATTTCCCAAGCACCTCGCATGAGCCTCACATCATCAAAATTGAAACCCTTTTCCCGCACGGGATTGGTTGATGTTTGCACCTAAAAGATGTTATGAGAACAAGAACATCAGTCCCTTGCAACATAGCTAACTTACCTAAGAAAAAACTATCATTTCTTCATCAAGAGATATAAAAGACAATACCTCTTGGACCTTTATGCCTTTTCGTTCTGCAACGCCCCTCTCAATTTCGGTCATACTGTTCCATAGATTTCACCTCCAATTGGTGCACTTGAAGAACTCCATTAAATTTCTTGTCAAAGTTCCAGTTTTATCAGAGAAATGTATTCTACCTAATCATACAAACCAATTTAAAATGATTTAGAACTAGACAGGAGGGGGGGGGGGGGAGGGGGGGAGGGGCAATTGACTGCATCTAATGAAGTCAGTAAAAGTTGCATCTGCTTACCTGTCCAAGTTCCTCATTCAAATTAGATGTTCTAGCCAAGCAGGGGTGTCGGTTTCAGCATGATACATATTTAAATCCTTGTTGATAAATTGAGTGGACTGAATAAACTTGACCATCTATTAATTGCATATGAAATCCACTAACATCATTTTTTGTGCATTGATAAAGCGAGAACAAATAACAAAAGGAAAAAAGAAAGGCAAACCTCAATAGAAAATATAGAGATATAGGGATAATTGTCGAGTATAAAGTGAGTAGGGTCAACATGGTCAAAAGAACAACCTGTAAAACCGGCAAAGAGGATTGATTAAGTTAAAGTTTCATGTGTGTAGTGGGGGGTGCATGGGTATGTGAAAGACAGACCCAGAACCATCAAACATATATTACCAGAAATCTTCCGTTAGGGTTGAATTGATCTTCCACACTTTTAGCAAGACCTAAGAAGAAGTACTTTCGGTTAATGAATGCACCGCTGCAAAATTTCAAGAAGAGAATATCATTATCAATCACAGAACAATTTGAAAAAATCCCAGAACCTTTAACGTCAAGTATTGTAAGTGCAGACTCTATTTCACACACTGCCTATTGCTCCGATCAGACACATAGTGAAAAGTGTACCAAAGAGAGTCAGTATAAGTTTGTCAAGTTTCCTCTCTAATGTACTTCTTTTTGAAGGAACATTCATGGAATTCATCATAACCTGCAAACGCATCCCAAATTCCCACGAAAGGACATCACTAGCAGAACAGAACAAGAATACTAAGTGAAAAAAAAAGTAACACTTTTGCCTGGATAAACATAAACATAAACTTCTAAGCTCAGTCATCTACAAAATGATAATACAGATGCAAGTGTCAATGGATGAAATTATTTGAATACAACAGAAAATATTTTTTGTATGTAAATGTAGATTGTAGATAGGATTTATGTTACTGTAGGACTCTCTCCTTTTTCTGTAACCAAGTTAAGAAATAGAAAACAGAATTCTATTTCTCCAAAACTACATGGTATCAGCTTGGGCAAGTTCCTAAAAAACTTCAAGATGGCTGTCAATTCTTCGGAAGTAAATGTTCATACACATTTCCGGTAATGCAAAAAACCCAATATGTAACTTGTTTCAGCATAGTGCATATAAGAGACGGTATAAAACTTAGAAGACAACCTTGTTTCATGACCAGTAAAAATACAACCCCAACTATGAACTCAGTGTTCTTCAGACTGCAACCCTGAAATCAATTGTAAAAAACTCAACCAGTTAAGTTCATCAGTGGAGAAAGAACATCAAATACAAGATTGCCGAAAAAGTCTACAAAGAACTGATGATGGAAGGATGAAAATCAGAATATACCCTCAGTAAAATCTGATTTGGAGAAAGAGGCAATGTTTGATTGTCTATAACAAGATTGCCGGTGAAAGTGTACAAAGAGTTGTTTGGTTGCTCACACTGCACTTCGCCTGAAAGTTAACAAAAGAGTACTGGTATTTATAATATCAACTTTAACCTTACTAAATATTTTAGTCGCTGGTAATACAAAAGCAAATAGCATCAAAAACCTGTGACAGTGTTAAGACACAGAATCAAGGAAATCACTCAACAAACATTTAGTTTTTATGGTTAATAATGCAGCCTGGAATTCTGAAATAATTAAAAGACTTAACCTTTGAATTCACAAGCCTTTTCAGGAGTGATATGATCCCAAGTCCTTTCTAGCGCCTTCCGGATTTTTAGATTTGTTTCCCCATCCAAATTTGCAGTCTGAAATTAGAAGGCTAGAGATTGTTTATTTTAAGTAAGGCGCCCGACAATAAATAGCATAAGAAGGGCACTCAATCTCATAAATAGAATAAAAGGTAGAGAAAAATACTCCAAATAGGATCCCGAACAGGTTATTACCTCAATGTAGCAAACACCATCAGCATTTGTACTAGCAAGTAAAAGCATATCTGCAGGAAAAAATCCATCTTGCTTAACTGCAACAAGGCAAGATAGACAATAACAGGAAGAATAAAAAGAGTAATAAGAATTCAGCATTAAATCCAAATATAAAAAAAAGCTCAAGCTGACCCTTCCAGAGCCTTAAGCCTGGGCACCCCAAACCTATCAAAACAAAAATAAATGAGAAAATGAAGTCGAGATCAGCCCAAGACAGAGGGGAAAGTATGACTAATATGAAATGTAGCCACTCCCCAGTCTTCAATGCCTCTTTACAAGAGAAACTAAAGCACCAGACTTAGAGGAACCACATTTGTTACCGGATGCACAGGACTGCATTGACCAAGAGGGAATGTTAATTACATAACAGATCAGTCTTACAAGTCATTATTACCAAGAAAAAAATCACAGCAGAAGAAAGAGGAAGGGGTCAAAAGGAGATGTTTTACATGATGGAGAATAGACATCAAGTAAATGCAACTAATGAGCACAAGGAAAGGTAGAAGAATAATACGGATAATGCATAATAATATCTGAAAGATTGATTAGCAATTTAAAAGCAGCTGATTGGGCTCCTAATGAAAACTATCTTTTTAAAAAAAAAGTATAATAGAACTTCATAGAAACAATGTGAATGAGGAACATATTAACTTTTTTGTAAATGGAAGCAATGCCAAAGTTCCATTGGAATGTTATAACTTTTAAGTAAAGGAAACATGAGATAAGCAGGACATTAAAAATAAAATGACAATATTGATACCCATGTCCTTCTGTATGGATAACACTCTCAGTGTCAACAACTATTTAAAAAGAATGGAGTGCATTAGACCAATGAAAATTAAAAGTCTTTCACTCAAAGATGAAGATTATTAGATCTGAGACAAATAAGCTATCATGTTCAAGAAGGAATTCAATTAAGCCACACCACAGAACTTACTTCAAGTGAAGTCAGGTAATGAGAAAGTTGAACAAATTAATGTAATAATTCCAGCACCACGAAAAATTCTTTGTAATCACCAAAGGCAACAAAACTCAACTATATGGTAGGAAAACTTACCTATATGGAGTTGCAGATAGAATAGATACCGTTAAAAAGTATAAGTTAGCAACCCGCCTGAACTGTAAGAGTAAAACAGAACTTTGTCAGGAAGTAGCCAGAATGGAGGAGCTCCCACACTAACCAAATCCACCCAACACTAACCAAATCCACATGAGTGAATTAAGTTAGATTTCTAACTCATATTCCAAACCCAAAAACCAATTGTTGGTACAGTGAGGTAGTAACTTATTACAATAATGGTCAGGGTGGCAGTTTAAAGTATCAAACCAGTACATGGAGTAATTCTTGGAATTAAACATGGTACGGTTTCCTTTTAAACAATGTAATAACAAATATAACCGTTCCACTTGTATTCCTTAAAAAGATAGTTTAGCACATCAAGCATGAAATCAAAAAAGTTTAGCCACTTTAAGTGTTTAACTCTTAAGAGGAAAAATAATCAATATACTAAAAGCAATGATTAAAATTTTCTGGAGTTATAAATAGATATACACCCTCCCTAGAAAAGAATGAAGGTTTTAGAATTTGATACGGAAAAGGTGAATCTTTGATGTAACATGGAAGGTGGTAACAAAAATAACATGGAAGTGGTAACAAAAATATTTAATTTACAACTCTAAAAGAAAGGTGTAAAATTAACTTCTTCACAAAAACCAATGATTAGCAAAGAATAGATACAATACCTCCACTGTGTTCCCAAACCATGCCTGTTCTGGTATGGAAAAGAACAACCATATCCATGGAGTAAATTCATACAAGTTATCCATCTATTTGATTAGCTTTCTAGAAAAATGGAAGGTGGTAACAAAAATATTTAATTTACAACTCTAAAAGAAAAGGTGTAAAATTAACTTCTTCACAAAAACCAATGATTTAGCAAAGAATAGATACAATACCTCCACTGTGTTCCCAAACCATGCCTGTTCTGGTATGGAAAAGAACAACCATATCCATGGAGTAAATTCATACAAGTTATACCATCTATTTGATTAGCTTTCTAGAAAACCAATAACTATCACATGAAGACCAAAAAATAATCACCCATATAATCATTAATTTAATAACAATTGAAGAAAATAATTTTATTGAAAATCCCTTTTTGAGGTTCTGTTTTAGGTATTTAACAGTTAATCTTGATTCCACTCATCATACTTACCACGTAGCCATGGTCAAGGTTATTGTTAAAACCATAAGTAGCCATCCCTAAAAGGTGTTCATAATAAATTTGCCCATTTCACTGCTAGAGAACTCTAATAAACTTACCTGTTCATAAAGCCCCTTTGGTAGAAAAGTAAAAAAGTTGTACTTGGTAGTTGAAATGGAATTCCCCTAAAACAATAGATACCTCGTTAATGAGAATCGCATCCAACTTATCAGAATCAGATGCAAGCAACAAAGTATGAATACAAACAAACTTCTGGAGAAAAAATCTTATAAATGACGCAAATTTAGTCACAATCCCATTTATACAAAACATAATGTGTACATATAAGCATATGAAATAAGCATCAAGCACTTCTTTTTAAGTGCATATATTAATGATAAATAAGCTTTATATTCGATTCATGCATATAATTACTTGAACTTTCCAAATATTTATAGCTTGCCACTGCTCCATACGGGCACAGAACATTAACTCACACTTGAAACATGAAAGCAGAGAAATAGCAAAAGATCAGTCCATGGGCATATCATATGTAGAATCTCATAACCTGAGGTAATTTATAAAGCTGACCAAACCAACGGAATTAACTTGTCGAACTGAAAAAATCCAAAACTGACATAAGTCAGTTCGGTTGTTAATCGAATATATTATATTTAAATTATTGTTTATCATATTAATATATAATATAATAAATAAATGATATCATATATAACTAAAAAATATCATAAATGTATTTAATTTATATTATAAATTTAAAAACAAAAAAAGGTGGGTTAGTCCAGTCTATTTGGTTAACAAATTAAAAACCAATAACCAATGGAACTAATCAGATAAACCATTTTCAAAACCGACTAAACCAGAGTAGCTTAACCAAATTTGATCGGTTAAATCAGTTTAAACCAATTAATGTTCAATCCCAATAGGACAAGGATTATAGTTCTGTGGCATCAAGCAACAAATGCATATTTCAGAATACATCTCCTTGTTAGATATACATAGATTTTATCTTCATAGGGCAGATTGCTTTTTGGCCTTGAAAAAAATGTTTATACACACGTCGTGTGTGACATGCAAACATTACCAGAAAATAGAGAAGGTTAAGAGAGATTCCATTCCATCAACTTTTAACAATAATTGAAACATTAGTCTAAAGTTTTCTATCCGGAAGATCACTACATTCTCTTTTTTTTATAGGAATGAAATGCCTCGTTAAAAACCCCCTTCTTAAATTAAAGGCCTTGAAGAAGGTCGTTAATCATAGGAAGGAGGAAAAGAGTGCCTTAGAACTTTTATTAATATTGAACATTACATAAAAGTTAAAAATAGCACTAAATTGCTTGACATAAGACTTAACACTCCTCCTTCCAACATAAAAACCTACACACTTGGTGAAGAAAACCACAAATAGCCCTTACAATCAACCTTCCCTTTCTTTGCTAAGCTATCTGCCTCTCGTTACACTCCCTTGGAATCCACCTTACTGAATGAACCTTTCCACAGATAAGACTTGAAATCTGATAAACAATAGACGAGAAAAAATAGGTGCCAGAGTCGGGGACTGAATCCATTCCACTGCAGACGAGCAATCACTTTCAACGATCAACCTACCAACTGAAGCCCACCGAGAATACAGAAAAATATCCATGCCTCTTTTTATAGCTTTTAATTCAGCAAGTGGGGGTATTGCTTGACCAATACTCTCTGAGAAAGTCAAAAGACTGCAACCATTCCAATCTCTTAATAAGCCTCCTATACCTGCACCCGAATCGTTCTGCCTAACAGCTCCATCGACATTCATCTTTAAAAAGTCTACTGGGGGGGTAACCACCGAAAGACAATACGATCTTTAACATTACAAGATGAAACACCATCTGCAAGAGATGGATTACCAATCAGCACATCCTCTTGTATATTAATACCCGGAAATTTGGCATGGAACCATTTAGCAAGCCTGAATCTAACAATGAAGAACAGTGACACTCTATCTAAAAGAATTCCTTCGAACACCATTGCGTTCCTATGTTTCCATATAGACCAAAAAATGACTCCCGGAATAAACTTCCAAATCTTAGATTTCTCCCTCAACTCACCCCAAGAACACAGAATAGAAGGAGAATCTTGTGGTAGAACCATAGCAATTCCCCAAAAACTAGCTACTTTATTCCATAATTCCCAAACAACATTACAAGTGATGAATAGATGCTGCACAGATTCCTCCTGTTTCTTACAAAATGGACACAAATATCATCCCCTAGGGGTAGACCTCTCTTAACCAACTCAACTTTGACTGCTACTTTCTGGTGAGCAAGCTGCCAAAGGAAAGCTTCCACCCGAGGTGGTGCAAAGCCCAACCAAACCCCTTTTGTCCACACAGCAGTGCCCCCAGACATATTACCAAGAGTGCTTCTACAAGATTTAATTGAGAACAATCCATCTCCACTAGCTGTCCACGATAAAAAATCATCCACAATTTCTGAAAGTTGAATATCATTCAACTTAGACATCAACTCCAACCATTGGTCCAATTCCCAATCGCACAAATTTCTCCTAGTCTGGACATTCCACACCCAACCACTCGATTCGAAGCTACCAAACTCCTCAACTTTCTCCTCTTTATTAGGAGAGAGCACAAAAATTCTTGGAAAAAAGAATTTCAAAGAACACTCATCTGCCCAAACGTCATTCCAAAAAGAAATAGACTTGCCATTTCCTACTTTCAATTTCGAATTTGACCTGAGACAATCTCCTACCGAATCATTCTTCAAATAGTTATTAGCTATTCCTCTCAAAATCCAAGATGATTGAGGATGAGATACCTCCCTAATAGACATTGAACTGCGGCTGACCTTATGTTTGCTGCACAACACGCCTTTCCAAAGGGAATTTTTGTCATTGGCAAATTTCCACACCCACTTGCCTAGTAGAGCCCGATTAGTGAGGTTCAAATCAAGAACACCCAATCCACCACAATTTAATGGTCTGCAGACCAAACTCCAGTTCACCCAGTGAATTCTCCTCTTTTCCTCTTTATCACCCCATAGGAAATTGGCCATTAACGAGTTTAACTTCTTACCAATTTTGCATGGCATTTTAAACAAAGATAAGAAAAAAATTGGTAAGGAGGATAACACCGACTTCAATAAAACTGTCCTACAGGCCAATGACAGACATGAAGCTTTCCACCCAGCAAGTTTGGCACTAAAGTTCCTAAAAACTGGATCCCATAGAGCCTCTGAATTCTTCTTGGCACCTAGGGGAAGGCCCAAATATTCTGTTGGAAAGGAACCTACTGAACAACCCACTTGTGATGCCCAGTCTGTTAATTCATCTTCCTCCATGTTAATTCCAAAAAGCTTACTCTTAACCAAATTTAAATGCAGACCTACCATGATACTAAATATCCTCAACACTCTTTTAACGTTCTTGAGCTGAGTAATCGAAGCTTGGCAAAAAATGATTAAATCGTCGGCGAACTGAAGATGAGACAACTTAGTAGTATTATCAGTTTTCCCTATTACGAACCCCTGGAACAGACCCTTGTCCACTGCTTTGGAAAGCATCAAATGAAGCAACTCGCCCACAATGTTAAACAATAATGGAGAGAGACTACAACCTTGTCGTAAACCTTTGGCCATAGGAAACTCATCCAAAGGAGACCCATTCACCAGAATTGAAATCGACGCTGTTGAAAGACATTGAGAAATCCACGAAGACCATCTGTTACCAAAACCCGTCTCTGTCATCGCTCTAAATAAAATAGACCATTCCACAGAATCGTAGGCTCTACGGAAGTTAACTTTTAGTACAACCCCTCGCAACCCTTGTTTTCTCCAATAATCAATTCCCTCATTCGCAGTGAAGGCACAATCCAACAGTTGTCTCCTCGGTATAAAGGCGAATTGAGATTGACTAATAATGTCTCCTACACAGCAGCTCAGTCTCTTAGATAACACTTTAGAGAGAATCTTGTAAAGACTACCCACAAGACTAATTGGTCTAAAGTCCTCCACACTATCCGAATTAAGTTTCTTTGGAATGAGTGTAATAAACGCATGGTTAACCCATGTTCCCAGACCCTGCCCATATAAAAATCCTGAAAAAATCTCAAAACATGCTCCTTCAAAGTCGGCCAGCATTTCTTGAAGAAGCCCATGGTGAAGCCATCCGGCCCTGGAGCTTTAGAGCTGTCTGAATAGGTTATCGCTTGCCAAATTTCCTGTTCAGAGAACTGATCCTCAAGTTTTGTGGATTGGCTTTCTGTAAGCTTAGCGAAATCCAGAGATAAAACGTCCACTTCCATAGTAGACTTGTAGCTGTAGGCATTCTTAAAGTAGTTCGCGATATGTGACTTTATCAAATGCGGATCTGAAACAACAGAGCCATTGATCTTCAAACTTGTAATTTCGTTTCTTTTGCTCCTGTTTAACGCAGACAGGTGAAAGAATCTTGTATTTCTATCCCCATCCTTTATCCATTTTGTCCTTGACTTCTGAAACCAAATGCTTTCTTCAACCCTATACAGCCTTCAGAGATTCGTTCTGAACTGAGACAACTGATCCCACTCCTGCTGGGAGAGAACATCGTCTTGTGCCTTAAATTCAATATCATGGATCTTCAATTCCAAATCTGAAATAGACTCAGAATCCCATGAAACTTACTGCCAGACCAGTTTCTTATTGATTTTTTGTCCCTTGTAAAAAACTGAAGAAGCCCTTCTCTTCTTACTCCCCCTCCAATTTTCCAAGGACGATTGAACCAACTCCTCAAAACCTTTCTCCTCTAAAAGATAATTAAAAAATCTGAACGGTTTAGGACCCCAATCCACTGATTTTTCCTCCAATGAGACAGGATTATGATCAGATAAAGACCTAGGTAATAAGTTTTGCACAACATTCGGAAAACATAATAGAAAATTCCCAGATATAAGAAACCTGTCGAGTCTGACCCAAGTAGAAGTTTCTCTGTTGTTACACCATGTAAACCTTCCCCCTATCATAGGTAGATCAATTAAGTTTGATTGATTCAGGAAATTTCTCATGATATCAATAGATAGCCAATTTTGAGACCTTCCCAATTTCTCATTCGGATCAAGGTACACATTGAAATCACCCCCAATACAGACTGACCTGGTTTGAGCAGCAACAAAATCCTTTAACTCCCTGAAAAATTATGCCTTTTCTGAATCAACGGAAGGACCATACACATTTATGATCACACACTCTGCACTTGAGTTCTTAAACTTCCCAAAAATTGCAATGAATCTGCCGTTAAGATGGCAGTTTGATACTTCAAATACGTTATCATTCCACAAGACTATTAATCCACCTGCTGACCCCACAGCTGGAACAAAATTTCCACCATTAAGTATACAACCTCCTAACCTTCTCCTAAGAGCCTGAGAGCAGTTTTCCAGCTTTGTTTCTTGAATGAGAAGGATGCACGGTTTAAACTTCTTAACCATATTTGATATAGCTCTAGATTTCTCTTTTTTTCCCAAACCCCTTACGTTCCATGAAATAATCTTCATCTGCGTCATAAAGACTAATCTAAAACCAAACCTCAAGGTATAAGAACTATCGATAGACTAAACCCCCGGGTCCAGCCCCTCCCTGTTTTCCACCAAATTCTCCTCAAAATTTATGATTTTTTCCAAGAATGCTCTTCTTCCCTTCTTTGAATGAGATCCCCAATATTTTGCTAACCTCCCAAGTAGCCAAAGCATCTTCCAAAAATACCGAGAAATTTGGAGAAGACAAAGAATGAAGACTGACCCTATCCAGAGCTTCCTTGATCAGAAGCCTTCTTTTTCTTCTTTTTCTTCTAGCCTCAAACCTAGCCCCTGAATCAGATTGACCAACTGATGAAACATCATTTATCCTCCGGGGAGACTGTAAGTGATCTCCAACCTCCTCCTCCCCCATTTGTCTTTCCTCCAAGATAACAGGACAAGACTGATTGCTCAGCAGAGGGCTGATTAGAGAACTGTTATGATCTTGCGACTCCAAAGATTGTAAAACTCCTTCACTGCTCGTATTGAACCACACCTTTCTATCTTTAGATCTTCTATACACTCTAGAAGTAGAACCTCTATTCCACCCTCCCAACGATGTATTACTGAAATACAAGCTTTTAGATAAATGGTCTAAAGGACACCACCTCCTTAGACCCTTTGCAAAAGACTTCTTATTAAGTCCTAACCCCTGGTGAGTACTCAAAATAACTGGCCTTATTTCCTTTTCCACCTCTTTTGCATCCGCACTGCATACTTCCTTATCCCTGACAATAGCTTCCTCTGACCTTTCCTCAATTGTATTATTTGAAAGCCCTCTATCTGAGGACCCAACAGGCAACGAATTAGAGTTTAAGTCTGCCGAGACAGTAGCCAAAATCTGTAATTTTGGTTCCGAACCAGATTGTTGCTGCTCTCCTTCCATTTCAACACGGGGCTCCAAACGGTTACCATAACCCAGTTTTAATAAATTAACAGCAGGCCCAGATGGCGAAATTTTATAATTATTTGTATTGGGCTCACTCAAGTACTCTTGTTGGGCTTCATCAACTTCATTAATATAATCATTCCTTAGCCCAAGACCCCTGTAATCTTCTTTGAAATTCAAATCTTCTTCAGAAAAATCTGACACCTTAGCACCACTAAGTTGACCTTCTCCTTCCTGCGGCATTAATTGCTTACTTCCACTGCTTGTACGGGTTTCCCCTACCAACCATCTGTCTACTGAATCCCTAGAGTCCTGGGGTAGCAATTGTGGGCTACCTATTCCGCCTGAACTCCGTACTTCTTTTTCCTTTGATGGAGTTTCGTCTCTAGACTCTCCATCTCCGGCCACTGTAAGAATTTCTGCAGAAAAACTTTCCTGTTTTGAATTGACCGAACCCACACTAATTTTTACCTTGTATGATCTCCCATATGAGCCCAATGTGACAGTATCCTGTACATTATAAGGACTGGCCAGCCTCAACAAAGCTCTTACCACCGCCGAATCCTCTCCTCTGATCGTGGATTCATGGAACTCACCAGTTTCCCCCACCTTGAGAAGAGCTTTTCCAAAAAAAATACATTACAACATAGTAAGGGGGTTCCAACCAACTCTACCGAACAGAATGCCATCGAAACTCCATCTATACTCATAAGTGGATCAAGCCAATCAAACCAAAAGAACACTTCCTCTCTTCTGCTCAACCACACCTCCTCGAACTCTTCCTTCGAACCAAAGATTAAAATGCAAGAATTCCAAGTATATCCCCATTTAACTCCCTTAACCTTGATCCCTTCACTAGCCAGCCCCTTCACTACTATCTCTAGATCCAAGTGGGATTTGATGATCCCAGTTAATGATCTTTTCACCCAATCATATTCGTCTGAGGGGATATGCATTTCCCACAAATTCCTCATTCCTACTTCCTTAACTATATGACCCTCCCGAATCTCTTTTGCCGCCGGACCTTCCCTCCTTCCGTCCAAAGATGCTAACGCATCCTTGTAAGATCTCTCATCTCTCAGTCGGCTGTATGACTCTGATCCAGCTCTTCTACTCCGAGACACATCCTTATTCCACTTATCTACTTCCCTTCTGCCATTGCTTCTAACAGCCTGCCTGAGTCTCTACTTCTGGTACTTGGCAACTCCTACCGAGATCTTCTTGCCATCTATCCAAATACCATTAACATTTGCTAACGCCTTTATCAATCCCTCCTCCTTTGCAAACTGGACGAAAGCGAACGTGTAATTTCTATAATTCAGCTTGTTAAGATTGTTCGGGATGTAAACACGTACAACACTCCCCTGTTGTTGAAAAATTTCCTTAAGTGTTTTCCAAGTTACCCTCTTACTCAGGTTATCCACGAAAACCGTCCAATCTTCGCCGGAAGGCTGACCAACTGAAAACCTCCCTCTCTCTTCCGCTTTCTCTCTGACACGCATTATTAGGACCTGACAGAGAAATTGACTGAGCAGCTTGATCACTACATTCTCTAAAACTTAAAGAGTCTGTGGCTCTGAGTCAGTACTTCACTTTCTAAGATTTCTAAAAAATAACAACTCTCCTAATATATTTATAAAAAAGATGAAGATATTAAGCTCCAAATCAGGCGTTTAAGATTATCTAAAATATGACATCAACATAATAAAATCATTTAGGTAATGTTCTTCAATTTTTTTCAGTTCAGTTAATGCGTGGATTCAGTATAGTAAGATTCTTCTTTTCACGAATTTACATTTCCATCACATTAGCATTGCCCAGTGGAAGTTCTAAAATTACCGATCTAATATTAGCAGCAAAATCTCTGATTCCAAAGGATTCGGTCAAATTAACATTTCACAGAAAACTAAAAATAAAAGCGAGAAAACCACGCGACAACTAAAATTTAATTAAGCCAAGAAAATAGAAAAATTAATAAAAATCACTACAAGTCTAAATCATGCTTCTACTGAAGTACTGATGGTAGGATTAATTTAGTAAACATTTAAATAGATTCAAGTTCACACCAGCTCCTATTTTCCAGAAATCAAAACTCCAAACATGAATCGTACACTGAAAACAGTATAAAACACCACAAATTAGAGTATAAATTAGATTAATACCCTGTATCGATGGGCGAAATTGGCGTCGCGGTCATTGCAGTAGATGGTGCGGTAAGTTGGCGCCTGAGGTTGAACCCGACCCAGCGTGACAGTTCGAGACGGCGCATGTTGGCCAAAGCTCTCACTACGAACTTGTTGCGATCTCATCGATGACCTAATGTTTTCCCATCTACTCATCTTCCTTCGTTTCTTTCAGAGATCCAAACAAAAAAAAGCAAACCGACACACGTAGATTCAGAAATGGAATCTCGATTGCTTTTTTCTATGGCTAGCTGCTTCTCGAATCGATGGAGCTCGATTGAAGGCGAGAGGTACTCCTTTGCGACGATGAAACAGAGAGAGGGGCCTCTTCTTCAATTCAATTTTTTAGTTTATTTATTTTGCTTTGCCCTTCAGGTTTTTTTGACTTTGTATTTACTGTAGTATTTTCTTTACCCTTTCTTTGTTTGCTTGAACAATATTTTATTCCCCTTGAATTTGGTTTCTTTGAACAAGACTATACTCGAACCGCGTTATCCTTTCGCATATACGTTTCCGCGCGTGGTTGTTTCTCTTCGCGGCCAATAAAAAAGCGGGTTAGCTGGCTTTCCTAATTAGGGATATAAATGAGTTCGACTCGACTTAAAAATCCTGAAATGAAGTTTGATTTAATTCGAAAACTTACGAGTTTAAAATTTTTAAACTCGACTCGAACTCGAAATCTTAAACCGAAGCTCGTGAACAACTTGAAAAGGCTCGAAATGAAAATAAAATTCTTAAACTTAATTAGATTAAAGCCTCAAACTCGAACATAAACTTTAAATACATGAAAATCTTACTATATATTTTTTTTAAAAATCAACACATATATGTTAATATTATTAATAATTTATTTAAAAAAATAAAATTTTAATATATTATATTTTCGAGCTGCTCACGAGCTTTTCGAGTCGAGAATCAAGTAGCTCGTTTCGGCTCGTTAAGAATTCGAGTCGAGCTCGAGTCGAGTCCATTCGCTCCGAGTATTTATCAAACTTTAACCGAGTCGATCTCGATTAACTCGTGACCTATCTCGGCTCATTTACAGCCTTATTCCTAATTAATAAGTAAGGCGCGTGAGAGATGGCGTGGTAGGGGGCAAAGTTAAACCGGGAAGACTGCGTTCAAGCGCCATTGAGGACTTTTCCTTGAAAATGGAGGAGGTCGAACGACGTCGTTTGGTCAATATTTCGTGGACTGTCATACTTCCAATCGGCAAACGGCTATCTCGTCCGATAATTTAGGGTCATTCTTTCCAAATTTTTACAAATACTAGATTATAAAAAAGCTCGACTCAACATTTAAGCTCCGGTTATTCCGAACAAGTCAACTTTCTTGTGCAGCAACAACAATAATCAATCCCAGGAGATTCTGTTTTGTTCAGGTAATAGTACAGAGAAGGCGTGGCGTTGAGCCTAAACATGTGACATATGGAGTAAAACAACACATTGTCCAAAACGCAAGTATGATGTTTGAAGGCAATATAACTTGTAGCATTCTTTTCGAATGCAATGGCGTATCCATGCCCCGTTTCGAGCAAGGAAAAATATCGAGTCTCTCTGGTTCAACATGATGCGGTATACTTCTTCGGCTGAGACTTAAGGATGAAGCATTGCAAATTAATGCTCTTATTGCGTATTGACAAGGAGTTATCTATATTACGTTGTTGTTCTTTCGAAAGCGCCACCCATATGCAACCACTCGGGCGATGTGTCGCGACTGTATTCCCTTGTTGCTTGTGAACCAAATGCCATTCCAGAAGTATCAAAACTTTGATGACCATACTGAAACACCAAAAATAAAAATTAGATAGTTATGAAAGGTGGGGTTCTCTACAATTAATTTGGCGATTACCTAAGATTACTACATCGGAGAAAGATTATTCAAGAGGTAGATGCGTAGTAAGGGTGTAAATGCACAGCACCGGATTCGACCAACAGTTATTTTACAAACAAACAGGAACACGAACACAAAGTCTGTTCATTCAAGCTAGGTTCATTGGCAGTCATAGTGTCGATCCTTACAAAGGAAATCGTGCAATTCATTAAGAATTTCAGGAAAGGTGTGATCTTCTGTTCTTTTTTTTGGAGGGGGGGATACCAACTACAACAGAATGCTACATGAATCTAGATAAACACGGTACAAGTTTGATACAACTACGAGCACCAAAGCTTTAGAGGAACGAAAATACAACATAGAAAGCATACGCCTATACTAGCACAAAAATGGAATGTGATCAAAATTCGGGTCCCAAATTAATTCAAACAAAAGGGCTCAAGGACATACAGAATAAGTACTTACATCTTTAGGTTGAAATACGTCGATGGCGGCGTTCATTCTTGAATTGACTGCTTCAAGCTTCATTGACAGGAACTACAACACCATAAAATTTCCAGAACATGGAATCTGAGATAAGTAGCAGAGGAAAATTGCAAAATAAACACAGTAATACAAGAGCAGAAGGATCCACACCTCGACCTGATGTTGCAGTGATTGAATGTAATTAATTATCTCATCAAGGACAAGCGCTTTGCCAATAACCTGAGTCGAAAACAAAAAAACTCAGCAAGTGGCTTAAGATATGCCGTATCTCAACACGATGTTGTTATCGCATGCTATAGAAAGTCACAGACCATAGCAGGGACAGGTTCACAGCACACAAAGCACTAGTTTTTCTTATACATCAATATTGAACAAAATCGCAAACGGCCACCAGACGATAAACCGTTTAAGAATTCCAGGGTATACCTTACTGCAGCTAGGGACCAGATCCTGAAGAATTTTCATTCGTTCGCTGATCTTTTCTCTCCTTGCCTGCCCCAATAAAGTGATTCGGATCAAAGATACATATTCAGATTCCATGAATTTCGACCAAAATCCCAAAGCTAAACAATGATTGTAAACATTGTATGAGAATGAATTTTAGGCATATCCTGAAGCAAAATTACCCTTTCTGCTAGACTGTGACTATCGGTAGCTTGACCCCGTCTAGCTCGCACGTGGATGTAATCTTGTTTAGGCGGCTCCGGCGGCGGTTGTGCTTTTTGTTCCACCGGCTTGCCTGAACTGTGTTCTGCATCGGCTTTAGAATCTTGATTCTCGTCTGTTCCTACTGATGCTTTAAGTTTCTTCCCATCACAATCATTCTGCCCAAATCATTAACAAAATGTATCATATTAAATCAACAAACTTTCCCTATAATAATCAATCACCAGAAGTAAGGAAGAGCAAGAACCCAACGTTCAAACTTAAAGAACTACCAAAAAAAAACAAGCTAAATGTGAATCAAAATAAGTTCAATTCAGATCACGAAAATCCAATTGATTAAAGAGAAAAACAAGTCCACTGCCATTGCGAGTGAAAACAACAAACCTTAGCTGCCTTCTCCTCTTCCCCATCACGCCTTCTCCTCACACCACCTCCTCTGAGCTGCTGTTCCAAGCTAACTGGATCACAACCGGAAGCCTCCCGGTTCGGGCCAACGATATGACCCGACCCGGATCCAAACTTACCCATCCTTATCCCTGATTCACAACCTGGATACTGACAGATCTCCGCTAGATTGTACCCCCATCGCTCATCATAGCTCGTGGATCCATCACCATTAAACAAAACCCAAGCTCAAGCTTCACATAGAAAAAAAAACTTCAAATTTATGGGTTTACCATTCTTATAATGGAGGCAAACAGAAAAGTTTTCGACAGTGTGAGAGTGACGCTCTCCACGGACAGTGTCACAGTGGAGATTGTTGGTTGGTTTCACAGTTTCGTGTTCTGTTATCCTTCGAGTGAACCCTCTTGTTTTTCTAGTTTCTTCTCTCTGTCTTGTTTCGTCTTCTTCTTTCTGGTTTTACGAGAGAGGGGGACCTCGGGAGTTGCGAACTATCACTTCCAGTGAGGTTTAGTCGTATGGGTCAAGTAGGCTGTAAATGAATTGCACGTTTAACGAATCGTGCGGTGTAAAGTTTATTTATGTGTATTTATTTATTAAATGAGTAAATATAAGTAAGATTTTATGTTCGTTTAATTAAATAAACGAACATGAACATAGGTCTCGTTCGTTCATTTACGTTCGGTTATGTTCGTTCAGTTATGTTAGTTTATGTTCGTTCGGTTATGTTTGTTTATGTTCATTCATTTATGTTTAACTCAATCTTCTTAAATCAATTTTGATGACTAATTTGTAAGTATTTTAAAAATATTAATTAATCTGATATTCTGATAACTAACTCCATAATTAATCTAATTTTATCCCCAACAATATTAGCATGGTCTAGTTCTTTTTTAACGATACATAAGTTGCATACCTAGCACCGTCAACATCCACTACGCCGGAACCCTATGTGACTGCGCCACCAATTGGTTATCCGAAGAGCAAAGAAGAGTCCCAGAAATCGGTTGTTTTCGAAACCAAGTCCAAAGGTGATAGATTCCGGAAGGGATGTTAAGTATTAAGCACCGTTTCTTCTAGTCAAATAATCTTATTTTCTTTCATTTATAATGGAGTATTCGAATTTACAAATAAATAGTGATCAACCAGCAACTCAAGTCAGCTTACTTTGAACTCAAGAACCTAATAATGGAAAGGCCTTATTCCAAAGGTTGAGAAATTCTTTAACGCGTTTCATCAAACAAATTTTGTGCGCCATCCGGATATGGAAGTTTAGCCAACCTACTTCTCTCATCTCCTAATTTTTAACTTCTACATAACACGAAACTAATGACATGTTTGTTTGATCCCCAAGGATTAAGGTCGGCAATCACATGAAACACAATCTGTGTTCATCTTGATTGTTGTTGAAGGAGATAGGAAGAAAGAAAGTGGAGGAACGTTATGCAATCCCACATCAGTAGTAAACAAGCAGCTCGGGGTTGGTAACTTATATAAAAGAAGATGGGGGAAAATAGGTTTAAGCATCTTTGCGCTTGGGCAATGTCATGCTTGAATCGAGCTCAGAATCGAGCTTGAATCGAGCTCATAATCGATCTTGAATCGAGCTCAGAATCGATCTTGAATCGAGCTGAGAATCGAGCTTCAATTGAGCTCGAGTCTCGAGTTTTAATCGAGCTCTTAATTTTTTTTTTAGTTCGAGCCTTTTTGAGTTCGAGTTGAGTTTTAATATTATATTTCGAGTTCGAGTCGAACTTGATAATTTTAAGTTCGCGAGTTTTCGAGTCGAGTCGAGCTGACTTTGAAAGTTTTAGAGTTCGAGTCGAGCTCAGCAATACTCGAGCTCGACTCGGCTTGTTTACACCCCTAGGTAGGGTCTCCAACGTTTATGTTCGTGTTCATTTATGTTCGTGTTCGTTTATGTTCGTGCGCGTTTATGTTCATTTATTTATTAAATGAACGAACATGAACATACCTCCGTTCGTGTACGTTCAGGTCGTTTACGGGCATAGGGTCAAGCGATTTTTTTTCTTCTTTCTTCTTCATGAACTACTTCTCTTTCTCACGTGCAGCTCCACCTCAGTTCTCTACCGTCATATCGATGGCTTAGCTTTGTATCAACGGTTCGAAGTATTCTTAGAAAATATAGTGGTGAGAATAGGATTGATGGATGGAAATAGCAAAAGTGTTTTTACCGGAATATCATATTTAGACTTAATAATTATATGTTACGGATATTCTCTTCAAATATTATTAATCTAGTATTCTTTTTGATATGATGATAATAAAATGAGGATCGACATTCGTGATTTCACAAAATTCTATTCGAACAGACGTTACGTAAGGAGTAGGCACACCATTATAATTTAAATATATATATATATATATAATCTATCTTATTATTAAATGATTATTGAATTTATTTTGTTTAAATGCTTTTTAAATGGCATGTGTTTGAATCCCCTTAGCTACTTTCAACTCTTTTTAATGTTAACCACTCTGTCTAAGTAGAATCTTATAATTAGGTAGCCATAAATGTGGTGTTTTTCTAAAAAAGTCATCGATGATCGGTATATTTACTGATCTAACACCGATCAGATTATATTTTTTGATCTAACACCCGTAGTAGTAAAGTGCCCCCTGAACCGCGTTATACGCTGATTTGGCGCCACGTGGGTATAGCGCGCCTCCTGATCCGCGCTATACCTAGTTATCTGACACGTGGGGTATAGCGCGGTGCAGGGCGCACGCTATACCCCTAAATACCCGCCCCTCCACATCCAAATCCTCCCTATAAATACCCCCATCCTCAATCACTTTTATCCCACCAAATTCTCTCAAATTCTCTCAAATACTCTCTCTTTTTAAGGTATATTTTATAATATTTTTAATATTATGTATTTAATTTATTTAAGTATTTTACTTTATTTAATATTTTACTAATATAATTCTTTTGCAGATATATAATGGAAGGCATTCTATTTCGCTCGGATGGAAATCATATATCTCTACACTTTACTGATACGGTAACATTTTAATGTTTTAATTTAATTTAAATTATTAGTAATAATTAGTTGATTTATTTAATGCATGATTATTAGATTAAGAATTAAATATCTCGACACTTTGCTGATACAGTAACATTTTAACGTTTTAATTTAATTTAAATTATTAGTAATAATTAGTTGATTTATTTAATGCATGATTATTAGATTAAGAATTAATTTTTGTAATTATTTATTTTTAGGAGAATGACCGTGTATTATATCCTTTTATTAGGAATCTTAAGTTAGTGATACCCAGCCGTGTCTTGCCATGTTTAGTAGAGGCTGGATTCGGTTACATAGGTATATATCAGGGTCACTGTAAGATAGAGTCATACCTGATTTATGCCTTAGTAGAGCGGTGGAGGCCGGAGACCCACACATTCCATCTTCCGTGCGGAGAGTGCACGATCACGCTTGAGGATGTTTCTATGCACCTGGGGCTTCCGGTGGATGGAGATATGATATCGGGGATAGCTTCCGGTTCTTGGACTACTTTGTGTCGAGATAGTCTAGGACGTGTCCCGGAAAATTTTATCGGAGGTAGGATACCGTTAAATTGGTTATATGCCAATTTTCGGGAGTTGAGCGCAGACGCCTCTAAGGATGAGGTTAAGATGTATGCATGGGCATGCATACTACAGCTGATAGGAGGGTTGTTGATGCCGGACAAATCGCGCAACCTAGTTCACTACATGTGGTTGCGACATCTTAGCGACTTTCGTCTCGCCGGATCATTCAGTTGGGGCTTAACAGTTTTGGCTTTGCTGTACATGGAGATGTGTGGAGCCACTGACTACAGGCGTAATGCTATCAGCGGATGTCTCCTACTGCTGCAGTCTTGGGCATGGTATCGATTGCCCTTTTTATGTCCCGTTGTGAAGAACTCATTCGTATTTCCACTACTTTTGAGGTAATTATAAAACTGATTTTGTATATTAATAATTTTATACAACGTATAATAAATTTTTTTCCTTTAATAGGTGGTCTACTGATAGGAAAAATCATCATGAGCTACCTGATGATTTAGAAAAAATTAGAGTGCTAATCGATCAGAATACTGACACACATGTATGAATTTTAATGTTTAAAAATCGATTTTAGATTATAGTTATATAATTAGATTATTATTTTGATAAAAATTATATATTATTTGTTTTAGTTTGAATGGGTGTCATATTCTACTGATGATGTGAGGGCGGTAATCCCACCTGAGTTGAGGGGTCCATTAGATGTTTGGATGGTGATGGTCCCTCTGATCTGTTATGCGACCGTCGAGTGGCACTCCACTGATCGCGTGCTCCGGCAGTTTGGTTGTTTTCAACCAATTCCAGAAGCAACTCGCAATATGGACGAGTTGCATAGCTTATATAGACGCGGCACGACAGATACAAATTGGTTGGTGAGGCATCATGAGTGGGTTGTGTTGTGGGAGGATCGACATCGGCGCCTTCCACGTAGAGATCCCATTTTTACTGACTTCTTGATGTATGTTGAGGATTATTATGAGTGGTTCAACAGTAACGGGAAACAATTTCTACTTCCCGAGGATGCACGAGGGCAGACCTTTCCACGACGTCGACAGAGACGTTCAACGACACAGCACCATCGTCCCCCGACTCGTGGATGGAAAGCAGGTGCTTCCGGTTCATCCTCAGCTGCACCAACAGGACCTTCATAGCAGCCACCGCAGCCATTTATGATGCCGCCATCGCCTTTCCATTACCAGATGCCGCCGCCTTCACCTGGTTTTATGACCCCGCCGTCACAGATGACCCCTCCTGGAGACTATTATAGGTATATTTTTGTAGATCCGACTTGGGGTTCATATGCTAAATATTTGGCGGGTTCAGCCTCATCACCCATGGCCGCAACACAGACACCTCCTGTACAGTTTTCACACTAAGCGATGTCTGGGTTTTCGCAGGCCGGTGGGATAGTCAGTCATACACCTCTAGGGTCCTTATTCTATGGAGGTGCTTCATCGTCATCAGCTCATCATCAACCTAATGTATCTGCTCAGGACGACGACGACGACGATGGTGATGATGATGACAACGAGGAGTCAGAACCAGTGATACGAAGAAATGCTCCTCGAGACCGACAGCCACCGCCCTGCGGAACACATTCGCGTCGCAGGCATCGATAGATTTTTTTATTATATTTGTATTTACTTTATTTTGTTAAATTAAAAATTTTTATTATTTATCATTTAATACTTACTTTATTTTGTTAAATTTGTTGGACTTTTTTAAATGTATTTCAGTTAATTTTGTTTATTACCATTTAATATCAGTTATTGTAATTTGGTTATCATTTACCATTTAATACTTATTGTAAGTTTGTTGTATTTAAAATTATATTCAAATACCAATTTGGTTAATATTAACTTGAAGTAAATGCAAATTAAAGTACAAGAATTATTATTTGATAAACAAATACATCATTTCCTCATCAATTGTTACTTGATGACAACAGAAGTGGACATGTTTTTCTCGTGTGTCCTGGGTTTCTACAATGCCCATATCTTCTTTCTTGTCTAGATCTTTCTCGAATATCCATATCGCAATGAATTCGATTGGATTTTGGACGACCATACTCCCTCAATAAACTCGGATTTGGTACAATCGGAAGCCAATCTTGAACCTCATCAGGGTCTTTGTCATTACCTATTGGGGGAAACTCAAATTCATATACCTTAAAAACTTCAGATAGTAGGTATACGGGATCCACAAAATGGTTATAGTTTTGACGTGTGTGCGAGCAAGCTGCTATCACATGAGAGCATGGATACTTCAGAGCTTGAAAAAACTCGCAGTCGCACGTTCTGTCCCTTAGATTTACTCTTAACGACACAGCTTCAATCCCTTGAAGAGGTCGCGGCAACTCTGTGACACGAAGCATTTCATGCCTTCTAGAGAAGATTGTTACAGACATTCCATTTGATGTAGTAATTTTTTTCTGTAGATCTGCAACTAATCTAGGGTGATAGACATGACCGCCTTACATCCAGGTTTGAGCTTGTCCCCCGAGCTTCGCAAAAAGCGCCCCAAAACGAAAATATGTAGTTTTTACCAAAGCCGCTACAGGTAAGTGACGTGCACCCTTTAAGGTTGAATTGATTGCCTCAACCAAGTTAGTCGTCATGTGTCCATATCGATATCCACCATCATATACGTTCGTCCACATTTCTTTATCGATGATGCTGATGTAATCGTATCCTTCCTCGTTCTTCGCCCGCAAATCTTGAAACATTGATTCAAACGTTCGAGGAAGTAGTTCGTAACATGATCAAAAAATGTATAACTTACTAACTTGCTTTATTTGCAAAATTAAAATGATCAAAAAATGTATAACTTACTAACTTGCTTTCACTTACCCATGCGCACAATTAATTGTCTCTCATCATTCTTCTTGTACCTTCCATGATAGTTCGCAGCAATGTGTCAGAGACAATTCCTATGTTGGACAAAGGGTGGTTGCCATATTGGACCCAAAGACTCCATTGCTGCTTTGATCCCAACTCCGCGATCTGAAATTACACAGATGTTTTCCCTCGTGATAACATGTGCACGTAAATTTCGAAGGAAAAAAACCCTAGAATATGTATCTTCTCCTTCGAAAAGAGCAAAAGCAACTGGAAGAATGTTGCGATTGCCATCTTGGACAACTGCCAATAATAAAACTTGCTTGTATTTTCCATACAAGAAAGTCTCGTCGATCTGGACCACAGGCTTGCAGTATTTGGCAGCATTAACGCACTGTGGGTAACTCCAAAAAACCCGGTAGAATTTGTATCGATCGCGAAGAACTCGATCATTATGGTATGTATAGAAGGTTTCAAAGTCCACAATTGTCCCAGGATTCAACGTTCGCACCAGCCTAAACCAATCTGGAAGTTCGTTGAAAAATGCATCTCATTCGCCATGAAGTTTGACAATGGCATTTTGTTTTGTCAACCAAGCTTTTTTATAGGAGACATTGTACCCATACTACGATTGTATAGCTGAAATCAACACTGTAACAGCTATATGAAAGCTTGCTTTTACCATGGGCATGATGGCTTGGCATATCACTTTAGAGTCCAAGTTGGGATGATCTTGGTTGACCCCTCCAGCACAACATGTGTGAGGACCGTTGTATACTGTTAGTTCCCATATGTTGTTTTTCCTCTTCATTTTCGATACGCGAACCATCCAATTGCATCCGTTTTCACGTCGGGCATAGTAGCATACATATTTTTCGGTCGTCGATCGGTTAACTCTGGACTGAACAGAATTACGGATATTGTAATTTTTTATAGCCATCATCGCTTCTTCTTTGCTTGAAAACTCCATGCCTAAAGATAACTCACCATTATTTATTGATGAGTAATATCCATAGTCACCGAGATGAGGTATATCCGCAAATTCTGACCCGTACATTGCACCATAATCAGCTTCATACATGTGTGCAGGAGGGTCAGTTTGTGCCATATTTCCTGGCACTTCATCTACATCATCATCATCGGAGTTGAATTGCAGTGATTCTGGGTGAATGAATAGTCCAGTCTCAACACCATCCGCACCAGGCTCACGAAGCGGTTCTTCTGGTGGAGATGATGGTTCCTCCATGCGCTTCACATTTAGGTCGAATAACCTACTACTTGCATGTCTTCCCCTTGAACTAGAAGGCATATCGACATTGAGATCGAAAAAGCTCGCAGTCGAATGCCTCCCTTTTAGCTTAAAGTCATCGTGTCAAATGGAAACTGCATAGATGGTTGCGTCGATGACATCTCCATATGGTCAAAGAAATTTGCAGATGAATATCTTCTCCTTGAACTGAACGCGGTGTTTCTATACGGATTGTTCGTAGACCCACCTCGGTACATATCGTAAGGAGTTGCGGATGAATGTCTCCCCATTATGGCATTAAAATCATTACACATTATTGTAGTCGGGCTGTCAACTTGTTCAATCAGCCCATAGTGGGAGCTTAATGATTGACCCCGAACAGCACGCACTTGATCAAAATATGCATACATCTCAATAGCGACGTCTGAATAATTACTTTGAGCTTCAACCATCATTTGAACATCATCATTGTTCGAAAGTTCAAACGATGTATAAGTTAATGGCAACAATGATGTTGGAAATCTGTACTGCAACGACGACATTCTTTTACTACTTCCAACATGAATCTTCCTCGAAATCTTCGTTATCAGCTCCTCAAGAGTTATGTTTCTCTTGAATGATATTTTAACACACTCATTTGATACGAAAACAACGCCGGTTTCATCTTCTCGAATTTCACCATCATAATAAACAATAGCTGAAAGTCGCGCCATTCTTTGAGTTTGAAAGTACGGAAATATTATATCTGCAAAAAAATAACTAAAACAAACCTGATTAAATAAATTCTATATGAACGAAAATATAACACAATAATATTTTGAGAAAATAACATCAGTGACAAAAAATGCCTTATAATATACGATTTTAACCAACTTTTTTTGGATTTGCCAAAATGACCAACAAAATTGCAATGCGAAATAAAAATCGCAACTCGATCTCCAGAATCGCAAATAAGTTCCCAGAATCGCAACGCGATTATGAAGAATCGCAATGCGATAGTACAAATTCGCATTGCGATTTTCCAGAATCGCAACGCGAATATGAAAATCGCAACGCGAAAATATAAATCGCAACGCGATTTTAACTATCGCAACGAGTATCCGTAAAATCGTAACACGTATCCGTAAATCGCAACGACAATACGTAAAATCACAACGCGTATCCGTAAATCGCAACGAGAATACGTAAATCGCAACGCGTATCTGTAAATCGCAACGAGAATACGTAAATCGTAATGCGTATCCGTAAATCGCAACGACAATACGTAAAATCGCAACGCGATCTCTGGTATCGCAAATCAGTTTCCAGATTCGCAACGCGATTCTGACTATCGCATTGTGATTTCCCAAATTCGCGTTACGATTTTCCTAATTCGCAACGCGAATACGTAAATCGCAACGCGATTACGTAAATCGCAATTCGAATACGTAAATCGCAATACGAATCTGTAAATCGCAACGAGAAATGGATTAGGCTATCTTATGAAACTCTAATGTTACGTGTTGCAAATAAATTGAATTTAGAGCCCCTAAGTGGATTTAGGCTATCTTATCAGAAAAATGGTAAAGTTTATTTGTTAACCGACAATGAAGATGTTGAACGATTCATTGCTTACATTAGTGTTTCAAGTGATGATGTTATATTGTATGTTGTTGAACCTAAAAGTAGTGAAGTTGGGTCAGTAGCTGGTAGTAATCAACTAAGTTTTTCAACCCCAGTTTATGGTGCTCAAAATTTAATGGTTCCACCACAATTTCATCACCAAGCAAATATTGTTTCACCACATTTACAATACCAAACACAATCTCAAAACCCACAACCTTTCCCTAATCCAAATTCCAATCAACTTTCAGCACCAAATTCCGGTTTTCGTATTGACCAGTTATACGATGATGAGCCAACAGAAAAAATTGTGAGTACTAGTCAGTATTCGAAATTTGATCTTGGTCAATACCCGGACTTTGATCTTGGTCAATACTCGGATTTTGATGATTTTTCAGAAGAAGAAACAGACTCTGCATGTAATGACTATCGCAACGAGAGAATCGCATTGCGATTCTCTCGTTACGATAGTCATTTCCGCGTTCAACATAATGCAGATTGAAATCAACAAATCAACTATTACATTTCAATCAATTAAACAAGCACAAATATTATGTACATATCAATTAAACAAATCAACATTTACAAATCATCTTTTACAAATCAATTAAACAATCAAAAAATAATAATGAAATCAACTTTTGCACTCATACATCCATTTCACGCAGCTCACTTCAGGATTAACCTGTAGAAACCAAACATTGAATCAACAACACTTTCTACACATCTAAAACCTACAAACATCAAATTATTGAATTCTAGCTACTTAACCAAACATTTTCAAACCAAAAAGAGTAAATATGTTTAAAAACACTTGCATTTGACTTACAAATTGTTTATGGACACTTTCATAACACGGATGCAAGTAGGCAGCGTCTCGCATATATCTCTCTAGCCATAAAATGCCGAAACCACAAGCCTACTGCACCTCTATCTCTATCGGTGGGAGGTAGAAAATGTGTACTTCCTGTCGTCAAACGCTCTAAGCACATGCATACGAGAGGACCACAATCCCCTCTGGCTTCCTTCATTTGTTGTGGCGCGGTCTCGTCTCTGATAACTGTAACATTGAACTTCTTTGGCTTCTTGTTTCCAGACTTAGTCCAATAATCAATTGCATCCAATAATTTAGCCAAATGAGAGCTCCATACCTTAATCATATCTCTCAAATCAGACAATGATATATAATTTATCATGCTGTCATATACTATTGTCTTTAGGGATGGGAGCTGAAGCTCAACGAGAAGCCAATGAGTACGGTCCAAAACAGGGATAAACACCTGCATCGAAATGTAATAATTCAAATTGCGCACTTATTTATGAACACCTTTAAAATATTTAAACAAATATACTAACCTTATCGACCTCCCACCATGCAGGATAAAGTTTAGCTTGTCCATTAGCCAACACATATGATTCCTGTCGTTGATTCTTCAAGTGAACTACGTGAAAAGACGTCGGCATAATTGTATATCGCGTTTTTTTAATATTTTTCTTCAATTTCCTTACAATTAGAAGACGTGTCACTCATGCATCAATATGTTGTTTTACAAAAAAAGACATATATTAGTGAATTACATAAATTTAAAAAAAATTAATCAAACTGAAATATAAGAAATATAAGACTTACCCCCCATCGAAATAGACGTTGTCTTCAACCCCTAATAATATACCCCACCAAGACTGTTCAATCAACAAATGCATATCAACGTTGAGTTTGTATATGTCAGCGTAACACCCTTGGCTCTGCTCATGTAGATAAAAATCAACTGCGGTCTTAGCCCAAAGGGTATTATCCAGAATTGTTCTGGTAGTTGTTTCCTCTCCACTTCATCTGTCGGAATGGTACTGGCCGGTAACTTATACGAAAGCCAATAGTCATCCATCATGTCCTGCATGTGAGGGGGCTTCTCAATAATTCGATATATTACGCCGTGTGAATCGGTCTCTAGAATGTTGGGAGGGACCTCTTCAACGATGATAGTGGCCTCTTGAACGGTGGGAGGGGACTCTTGAGGGATGATAGGGGCCTCTTGAACGATAGGGGAGGCCTCTTGAACGATGACAGGTGAGTCGGGCTTTTTCTTACGGATTCTTCGCACTATTGGGGTGAACGGAGACGTAATGGCACGTGCACACCGTCTGATGCGTGAACTCCGTCTTGCAAGAAAAACCCGACGTAGAGCATCCACTTTAGCGGGCCGCTAAAAATAAATTAATACATAAATCAGTAAATAAGCAGACATGATATTAAACAGTGAGAACAAAGACAAATATATTTCAAACTTGCACGGTATTTACCCAAGTCATTATTATATCATTGTTCACAAAATGCATCGGATAACATTCCAGAAGTAAGCACTTATATAAACATTTAAAATGATAACATATAGGTTTAGTGCAGGTTCAATGACAACATAAAGAGTAGTAGTTTATTATTGAAACTTAAATTTTCAACACTGTGAAGTTAGTATTTGTCTTTTGGTTGAAGTAATACAATTCATTCAAGTTTCAATTTGCAGAAGAAGAATATAATCTGAAACTTAAAATCGCAACGCGAAAATGACTATCGCAATGCGAAAATGACTATCGCAATGCGAATTTGACTATCGCAACGAGAGAATCACAATGCGAAATGAAAATCGCAATGCGATTATAGTTTCGCGTTGTGATTTTGGTTTCACGTTGCGATTTTGTCGTTGCGATTTTCATTTCGCGTTGCGATTCTCTCGTTGCGATTTTCATTTCTCGTTGCGATTCTCTTGTTACGATTCATTTCGCGTTGCGATAGTCATTTTTCACGTTGCGATTTTAAGTTTCGTGTTGCGAAAGTAAACTATTTCTTCTTCTGCAAATTGAAACTTGAATGGATTGCATTACTTCAACTAAAAGACAAAACAAAGACAAATACTAACTCTTCAGAGTATTAAAGAATACACAGTTTAGCATAATTGGCAGCAAACGAACAAATTTACTTTCAACCAAAAGACAAAACAAAGACAAATACTAACTTCACAGTGTTAAAGAATACACAGTTTAGCAGAATTGGCAGCAACCGAATAAATTTACTTCAACCAAAAGACAAAACAAAAGACATATACTAACTTCACAGTGTTAAAGAATAAACAGTTTAGCAGTATTGGTAGCAACCGAATAAATTTACTAAGCAATCTAAGTGAAATGGTTAATCTAAGTGAAATTACGAGTAAATTTATCATCAAGTTAAATATGGAAAATCTTAAACTTACCTCGTTGCGTAGAGTATGAACCTCATTCTGCAACGATACTACCATCTCACGTAGAGCGGCAACCTCACCACGTAAAGTAGACACCTCCACACGCCATGCACCATCGTTATCGCGTAGAGTACCGATCTCCTCACGCAAGGCATTGACCTCATCACGTAACTCCCTTGACTCATCCCGTGGAGGTGGAGGTGGAGAACATGGAGATAGAAGTCGTGGCATCTTTGCCGGTCGCCTATCATGAGGTGATGGTGGAGAAGAGGCTCGATGATGTGACGGGATAGGTGATGGCTCTCGTTATAGAGGTGTATAGTTGGGTCGATCAGGTGATGGCTCTGGGTGAGGTGATGGCTCTCGAAGTGGAGGAAGTGGAGGCTGCTCATCATTCGTGCAATCAAAAAAACACTGACTAGCTTGCCACCAATCAGTGGCAAGCTCAGCCTCCGTGGGTGTCAGTCTCTGTAATGGAGTGTTGGCCTCCTAAAAATATAAAAACTCAAACAAAGTTAAACGTCTACTATTAATAACTTGTTTATATATGATAGTATTTATGTTAACTTATATTATTTATTGTCGCATATGGTATTAAGTCTTCCCAATCCAACAGACGTTTCCTCTTACAGGAAATAGCCCTAGGAATATCATTTGAAGTTTTTAATGCATATGTCCACATGCTGGGGAAAGCCTCGAATATCCAAATCTACAAACAATATAATAACAAACATTAGTAATTGTTAAATAATTAATTATAATTTTGAAAACATTATATAGAAATTCTTACCTTAAAGGCCCAAACAAAGCCTGACAAAGTGTATTTCGACCCATCGCCATGCAAACTTTTACGGTCATCAAAGGCAGATGACAACTTAGTCCAGGTAGCATTTCATATATACGAACCCCACAGAAACAGATTCCGTGCATTTAGGTCCTCTACCAATAATATTAGCTCCTGAGGAATAGGTTGTCTGGCCTCTCTGCCTAAAAAGCCGGCATACAAAAGTACTAGAAGGCATACTCGGACAACATCGACGTCATTCATCCGAGTAAAACCATCTTTCTTATTAAACAATTTCTTCAGGTCGTCGACGTGTAAGTTCGGCTTCTCTATCGACTCATCAGAAAAAACCTGGGATAACCATGATGGACGGGTGATATGACGAGTGTACCAGCCTATATCATCGTGTCCGAATCGTAGACCAGTGATTAAGCAGAACTCCTTCCGCCCAAAACAAGTATACGCCGGTGGAAAATGAAACCATATCTCTTCCTCATCACGTTGTATACTGTATGGTAGATCGCTAGTCATGGTTTTAAGCCACAAATAGGTCAAATTAGCATCTCCACCCGGATGCTGTACTCTCAGCCATGGCCCGAAGCAGGTTTCCTCAAACAATTTTCTTTGTGCAGGTGAAAGCTTCGAAGCAATTGTAGTGGCTAGGCTAACTTTATTCCTTAATGTCAATGAAGCCGAAAAAAATTTCTACAAAAACAATAAACATACCAAGTTAGATATACCAAAAACAATAAACATAAAGAGTAGTAGTTTATTCTTGAAACTAAAATTTGCAACACTGTTTTATCTTTTGGTTGAAATGAAAATCGCAATGAGAGAATGACTATCGTAACGCGAAATGAAAATCGCAACGAGAGAATCGCAACGCGAAATGAAAATCGCAATGCGATTTTGGTTTCGCGTTGCGATTTTCATTTCGCGTTGCAATTTTCATTTCTCTCGTTGTGATAGTCATTTTCGTGTTGCAATTTTCATTTTCATGTTGCGATTTTAAGTTTAGAAACTATTCTTCTTCTGCAAATTGAAACTTTAATGGATTGCATTACTTCAACCAAAAGACAAAACAAAGACAAATACTAACTTCACAGGGTTAAAGACTAAACAGTTTAGCAGTATTAGCAGCAATCGAATGAATTTAATAAGAAATCTAAGTGAAATGGTTCATCTATTATTGAAATTACCAGTAAACTTATCATCAATTTCAATATGAAAAACCTAAAATAATTCAAAAATTTCAAAATAAAAATAATTAAAAAAACTAACCCTCGGAGGTTGATTTTTCATTTCTGAATGATTGTGAGGGATTTCTGACCGTGAATGGTTGTGAGGGATTTCGCCGGAGATGGGGAAGGAAATCTTCGGAGATGGGGATGGATTTCGCCGTAGAGAGTGAGAGATGGAGATGGGACTGAGTTGTGATTTTAGGTTTTAGGTTATGAGTTGCGATTACGGGATATACTGTGGACGGTTCAGTGTTCCGATAATTAATATCCGTGTTTGGAATTTGAAAATAAAATACGCGTAGCGATTCTAATGGCGCTTTAAAAATCGCGTTGCGATTTACGGATACGCGTTGCGATTTTACGTATTGTCGTTGCGATTTACGGATACGCATTGCGATTTACGTATTCTCGTTGCGATTTACAGATACGTGTTGCGATTTACGTATTCTCGTTGCGATTTACGGATACGCGTTGCGATTTTACGGATACTCGTTGCGATAGTCAGAATCGCGTTGCGATTTATATGTTCGCGTTGCGATTTTCATATCCGCGTTGCGATTCTGGAAAATCGCAATGCGAATTTGTACTATCGCATTGCGATTCTTCATAATCGCGTTGCGATTCTGGGAACTGATTTGCGATTCTGGAGATCGCGTTGCGATTTTTATTTCGCATTACGATTTTGTTAGTCATTTTGGCAAATCCAAAAAAAGTTGGTTAAAATCGTATATTATAAGGCATTTTTGGTCACTGAGGTTATTTTCTCTAATTTTTTTACACATCAACGTAAATAATTTAAATAATATAATTTTATATTATTACCTGAATCGCAAAACTATTTCGACATATGCTCCAGCTTTTCAATTTTACAAACATAAAACTTAATTGAAAATAATTAGTATAATATTTTTTCAAATAATGATAATAAACAATAAGTATAATTAAAAAATTATAACAAAATTACCTTATAACGAAAAATCGCACGAATTTCTAAATTAAATATGAGAAGATTGCCAGAATTATTACTTGTTGACGGAATTGTTGTATTAATTTATAAGTTGAGATGAGAGATGAGAGTAGATGTGAGAAACGTAACCAGAGGAGGGTATTTATAAACATATAAGTCGCGTTAAATATAATTTTGGTACGGCGTATAGCGCGGCTCCTGATCCGCGCTATACCCCTACGTGGCGTATAGCGCGGTGTAGGGCGCGCGCTATACCCCACGTGTAATCCAGTCAGCGTATAGCGCGGTACAAGGGGCGCTCTATACCCACGTGAAGCCAAATCAGCGTATAACGCGGTTCAGGGGGCGCGCTTTATTGCTACGGGTGTTAGATCGAAAAATATAATCTGACTGGTGTTAGATCGATAAATATACCGATCACCGGTGATTTTTCGAAAAAAATACCCATAAATATAATTTACCATCGATGAAAATAAAAAGTGAAATTGTGATTTTAATAGCCTATTTTTAAAAAATATATATATCATATATTATGTATCTAGACACTTAATTATTCCCACGATTTCAATTTGGTCATCTATTTTTAAAATTATACTTAATGTTATATTTTAGTTCTATTTTGTTACTTTACTATTAGAAATTTAATGGTGATGTTGGTGTATCACCATAAAGTAATGTCACACCATTGTTAAAAAAAATTGGTATGCCAATAGTTATATTTTTTAAAGGTCGGGAATCAAAATGAAATTAAAACATAAAATTTTGTATAGTTTTAAAAAGGGTAAACTACATAAATAGTGATTAAAGTATGAGTAAATTTTTATTTTCTCTACTGAGGTTTCGAAAGTAACAATTAATCACTAGTGTTATCGATTTATAATAAAATGGTCACTCCATGTTAATCGCCGTTACAAGTCACGGAAGGCTAATGTGCCTGTTTGGACGACTGATGTGGCACCGTTTGTAAAACTTGAAGTTAGATAGTATATTTTAACTACATATTTTTTATTTTAACAATAGTTTAACGATAAAATTAGGGGTGATCGTTTAAACGAGTCGAATTGTGTCGAGTCAAAAATTCGAGTTGACAAGTCATATTTTACAACTCGAAATTTATTTTAAATTTTTTCGAGTCGATTCGAGTTTATAAAATTCGAGTTGAGTCAAATTTTTGAGTTTATGTTTAAATTTAATTCTAAATATTTATAATATTATGATATTATTTGATTCCAATTTAAATATTTTTTATAAATATATATAATACATATATATTTTTTCATTTTTTCCATATGTGATATACATATATCATACAAAATTGAGAGACTCGATGTAAACTTGAAAATTAATTCGTTAATTATTAAAAAATTCAAGTTACTATTTGATTTATTCAAGTTGTATTTTACAAATTAATTTGAACTTGAATTTTTTTAGTTGGTTCGAATTGATGAATTCACAACTCGAAGTTAATTCAAGTCTAGTCGAAAAAATCAATTTTTCGAGTCGAGTTGAGTTTTTTTTACCTCAAAATAAAATAAATATTAATTTTTTTTGTTAACGTTATGTCATCAACTCGACGGAGATATTAGTGGAGTGATTATTCTATTACAAACCGATAATGTTATTTGTAACTTTTGAAATTTTAGTGGGGTAAAAAGAAAAATTGGTGACCATTCGTATAGTTTACCCAAAATAAAAACTCGGCTTCGCTAGGCGAGTCACAAATTCGTAGCTATCCGAATATCATTTTCATTTTCAGCTATAAATTTTGACTCCCGGACACAATTCCAAGATTGAGCGTACTGCGAACTTGTCTTCTCCCTTGAGCTCGTTTTCTCTCTGCAAAAAAGGAAAAAAATGGAAGGACTGAACTTGGATAAATGGGGTTATGAAGTTAAAACCTCTTCCGATTCTTGCATTTCCGCAATCAACGACTACTACCACCAGGTATTCACTCTTCTCCCTCTCTTTCAATACCCGTTTCTTTATTTTAATTCGTAAAATTCTTTGTTTCTGGTTCTAGTTCTGTAAAGTGTTCAACCACCACAGGTGCTTGCTTATGGGAGAAATAGGAAAGTGATCTTAGAAGCGGTTGTTCATGACAAACACTGTGTTTTAGCCAACATTTTGGCTGCCCATTTCCTCCATTCCTCTGACCCTTCAGAGGCTGATCCACTTGTAGAAGCTGCCAAGTCAAGAATTGTAATTTTCTATCATTAGTGTATATGGTTTTCCTTTAGAAAATACAAGGATGGTGGGATTTTTGGTAATTCTGGGTTTGTGTTGTTTTGAGCAGGAACAAGCCACTTCTTATGAGAAAGCCGTTTTCGAAGCTATCATTTATTTGATTTGTCATGGTAGAGATGATGATGTTGCCGTGGAGTTACACTCTAAGGTTAGTCTATTCACGGCATTTTTTTACTGGTTTGGAACATTTCCTCATCTCATTGAGATGAACCCTCCTCAGTTATTAGTGTTTTAGATAATTTAACAAGTTTTGTCATGTTGACTCGGAACTAAGATTTGCTGATCAAAATTTAATGGCTTAAACAGCAACAGATAATGTAAAATGACAAGAAGGGTAGTAGGTCACATAAGTTCAGAATTTTGCACCTTTCTTAATTGTGTTGAAAAAAAATAAGAACAGACCACTAATGTTCCCTCGTTTTCAAGTTGAGAAACTTGGCAGTTCTATGCAATGATATTGTGGCATGCTTCAAAATTATCATATTTATAAAAAAACTGCAATCTCAATTCGTTGATTCCTTCAATAGGCTTGTTTTTCCCCTTTCTTTCAAAATTTAATGTTGTATATGATTCTTGGACATTTGTTGCAGCTCTTGCGAGATTTTCCAAGGGATCTTGTTTCATTGAAGAGGGCACAACTACTGTGCTTTTATATGGGTCGGGCTGATTTGTCCTTAGGTCTTGTTCAGCAGGTTACTTCCTATCTGGTGAAGAAGTAATTTCTTGATTTTAAAGGGAGTGGGGAAATTGATAGCTTTGACCAATCAATTTTCCTGCATTTGTGGATCAACGTGTCTCACATATAGCATTATTTTTGCTTTGCGATATTTTGTTGCATTGACTCTTTATCTAGACAATTTTTATTTTTCCCATGAAAACTTTCGGTTTGTATTTACCTTTCTTCCTGTAATGGTTTGTACATTTTTTTTGATAGAAGGTTTGTACATTCAATAGGTTCTACCTCAAAATCAACAAGAAAATTACATATATGGCATGCTTGCATTCCCTTTATTAGAGCTTGGACGAATGGCAGATGCAGAGGATGCTGCAAAAAAGGGGTTTGAAATAAATAAGCAAGACTTTTGGTCACAACATGCTGTGAGTTCTGGTTGATGTGATATGCTTTGAAGACTATATGTTTTATTTCCTTCCCTTAATAAATTTGAGGTTATTGTTTCCAATCATATAATTTATATGATGAATGAACTTATATTTCACCAGATGCATTTGTAATTGGATGGTCAGCTGTATAATTGCTGAATCTACAATAAAACCCCACTGTTGTAATTTACTGAGGGCTGTTTTCACTAATTTGTACAACAAACCGGGGAAAGATTGGCCATTAATACATTCAATTCCTATTTATGATAATTGAGTGATTGCAATAAATATAATTATTATGTATACATGTACTATTGCTAGAAATATATCTTTGAGAAATTCTCATAGTTTTTGTTTTGTCGTGCAGTTGTGCCATGTTCTTCAGTATGAGTGTCGGTACAAAGAAGCAGTGCTGTTCATGGAAGAATGCTCAAAGTCATGGAGTTCTTGTTCATCATTCATGTATGCCTTTTAGGCCATTAAATGAGTTTACTTGTGTTTGTTGCCTTCTTTCAATATTAAAGTTTGAGAAATATCTAGGTTAACTCACAATTGGTGGCATGTGGCTCTTTGTTATTTGGAGGGTCATTCTCCAATTACAAAGGTCAGAGAAATTTATGATGATCGTATATGGAAGGAGTTGGAAAGAACTGATGCAGTTCCTGGGGAGGTATTTCTTCTTTCTACCATATTTTCATCATCATCCACAATTTCAAATTGCAAGTTTTGCTTGTTGGTACATTTAGGTGTACCTAAATGCTTTGGGTCTGTTGTTGCGGATTTATATACGGGGAAAACTGGATGTCTTTGAAGATCAGTTGCAAATTTTGGCAGCATCTCTAACAGATCAAGTGAGTTGACCCTCATGTACAAGTTTATTCTTATAATGTACTTTTCTAAGGACTAATATCTGTTTAGAATTGGAAATTCAAAGTTTTAATGCCTATCGATATACTTGAACACCCTTAATTTTCTGAATAGTGCCTCTACTTTCATATATGCCTCCTCCATGACATCACAAAAGAATTGTTGGCAATTCTATCAAACTACACACACACACACATGCACGTTGTGAATATGGAATAATGACATGCAGTGCTAAATTTTCATTACCTGTGTTTGGAGCTGCCTTTTGGATGAATCTGAAATGGCATCTAAGGGTCTGTTTGTTTCCCGTAATTGGAATTACGAAATTGGTTTTCCCCGAATTCACGTGTTTGTTTCACGTAATTCGTTTTCCGGAAAATATTTTCCCGTGTTTGTTTCACGTAATTCGTTTTCCGGAAAACGTTTTCCCGTGTTTGTTTCACGTAATTCGTTTTCCGGAATGTAATTCATTTTCCTAGTAACAGAATTTCCTTTGTGTTTTCTGTAAAATGACTTACGGATTCATTTTCCGTAAGTCATTTTCCGAACTTTTCACTTCAAAGCAAAAATACTCAAAATAATTTTATTTTATGAATTTAATATTAATAAAATATTTTAATATCATTTTCATCAAAATATTAATTATTAAAATATTTAAAATATATTTATTAATATTTATAATAATATAATATTATATTTTTAATATTATATAAAATAATCAATTATATTATAATAATATAAGATATTATATTTTATTTTAATAATATATAATAATTTTTTTATATATTTAATAATGAATAATATTATTTATATATTTCAATAATATTTTAGTAAAGATATTAAAATATACTAATTAATATTTTTAAAATATAATATAGTACTATTACTTTAATAAATAATTAATATAATTTATAAAATTTTATTTCACTAAAATATACCGAAAGAATGTTTAAATAACATCTTCCAAACATCATAAAACGTTTTCCAGATGTTTTCCAGAAATGTAATTCATTTTTCAGAAATGTAATTCATTTTACAGAAATGTAATTCATTTTCCAGAATTCAAATTCCAGTAATTCATTTTCCAGTAATTCAAATTCCAGTAATTCAAATTCCAGTAATTCATTTTCTGGAAAACCAATTACAGCTAAACAAACAGACCCTAAGTTTGTTGTAGTTTTTGAATTTTTAGTGTATATGGGCCTCATAGAACATTAATATATAATAGTGTAGATTATAGGCTATCTTCTTCCATAGTGTAGTTTATTTTAACAAGGTGATACTGTTGTTTGCACGACTTTATTGTTTGATGATATTTGTGTTCGCTGTATTGTTCAGGTGAACTGGTTTTTAGAGTGGCACCTTGATTTGTTGATATTATGGGCCTTGGCGTTTACTGAGGAACTTTCTAAAGCTGAAGATTTACTAAACGGCTTGAAGTTGAGGTTATAAAGACATTTCTCTCCTCTTTTTTTTCATTTTGGAATGTGGTTGCTTCATCGCCATTGTATTTCATTGTTGTAGACTTTCCAAGATGAGCAAGAAGAAGCAACAAATAATGCAAAGAGCGATGCTGGTTTGTTCTAATTTTCTTTCATCGATATAATGAGTTATTCATATACTGCATTTATATTTTTCTGATATTACTTTATAGGCTTCCTGCCTTTTTCTTTTCACTCTATAAGCCTTTTGTTCTTAGCTTGCGGAAGCTGTATATGAGTTTGGACGAGGTAATGAAAAGCAAGCACTAGAAATACTCGGTCCTGATTTCGATGCATATACTTATAAGGTACTACCATCAACTATCATTTTGTTTGTTGATTGTACTGTCGAATATTTGGTGTTGATTTGATTTTTGTATCGAATGTCAGATTATCGGAGCATCCGATGAACAGGTTGATGTATTTAATGAAATCTGGTACGTTATGTTGCTGAATACTGGACAAGCTACCAAAGGTAGGACACGTGATCTTGTTAAATGTTATACTAATTTTATTTATGGTGATTGGTTTTTAACTTTTTGAATTGCAGCCATTGAATCCATCGAGAAACAGATCAAGAAGAGGGATGGAGCTCCTTTCCTATGGCGTCTACTGGTAAGTATATACATATGTAACTCTATATCGACATACATTATCTGTTTAGTTTGCACCAATGTTACTCGGACTCGATTGCCGAGTGTTGAAACACAGGTACGATCATATGACATTTTGCATGTCAATTGTTCAGGAGAAAGGCTATATGCTAGGTGGCAGGCCGGAAGCCGCGACTATCGGCGAAAAGGCCAGAGTGTTGGAGACGGCATATTTCAACTAAGCCTATCTGTAGCCACATATATATATATATATAGCTTTAGTTTCAATAAGAGGTTGAATCAACGTTCACCACCACAAAGAAACTAGAATGCAACATCTTCCTGTAAACTTGCATATTCACATCGTGTAGCATGTAAAATGTATGCACCTTTGATTGGTCACAGTTTTTTCACTGAAGGACAAGCAAAGCAGCGCAGGGTTTTATGAACAACGAACAAATGGTGTATAAATGCATACAGGCCAATATAATTGTAATGTGCTCTTCAAATAAATTTTAGGCTTTATAGGCTGAATCTGCTCTGAGCTGTCCATGTTTTGGACTCGGTTGTTGAGTGAGTGGTAGCTCCAACATGTTGCGCAGATGAGAATGAAAACAAAAACTCGCGACTGCTTTGATCTGTTTCGATGAGATGAATTTTTATTTTATTTTATAAAATTTGGGTTTTAAGTTGATTTTTCTTTAAGCTTTGTCAAATCAGATTCAAGTTCCGAAAGAACTTATCAAGTTCGGAAATGATTATAAATATACTTATCTTTGGTCTCTGGTGTAATTGCACGACTTCGGTATAAATAAAACTTTTCAAGGGAAAGTTCATTCATATCAGTAAGGCTATAGCAATTCTTTGGTTTAAACACCAACGGTTGCAGCATGAATTCTTTGTGATTTGATCAAGCATATCGAATACAACGCCACTATTCGAATAGCCCTTTAAAATCAAGCATATCGAATACAACTCTACTATTCGAAATTTTGCTGCATGGTTCACGTATTAATATTCGATCACAGTGCAGGATCAATTTCTTCTGGAACTCGTGCCCTTCCTGAGTAGAGATACTGCATCTCATCGATCCATGTCTGCCAATTCTAAACCATTAGCCACCATCTAGAGATGAATTTTATGGCATGTTTAAGAGGAACAACGTTGAGTTACCTTGTGTCGAAAGGCGATCCTCATATTTGGAACATTTGTCTTCTGAATGTCATTCCCTTCTGGACCTCTTAGGAAGTATTTGTTGCCGAGCCAATGCAACTGCAACAAAATGATCAAAAAGGAAATGATAAAATGTGTTAACCGCGGGTTGATTCATTGATTTACAATTCAGCAGAGCTAGTGAGCAAGGATGGACAGAGGGGAGCAACCGGGGGCAATCACCCACTGAAATTTTCAAATTATCATATATTTAAGATATTTTCATTGTATTTTCTATTGATAATTTGTTTTCAACCCCCTATAATTTTTATAAGTTCGTCCTCTAATATTTTAGAAGTTTACCACCCCAGTAGAAAATCCTAGGTCCTTCCCTGCTAGCGGGGACCGAGACATTTGGAAAAAAAGACTATAAAAGGTCAGTCCATATCAGAAAACCCTCCTGCAGTGTGATTTTGGATTCTCTCCAGTAATAGCAAATAAGTTAACAAGACCATTTCAACTCCACATTATGAGTTTCCCAGAAAATGCATCAAAATGTTTTACCTTACCCAAGCAAACTTGAACTTTGGAGACTTATACTTGTATTTTTAGACGGGCATGCTGCATGCATTAAACACATCAACATGCATACTTACAGGTTATAGCCTTCCAATTGGCCAGTTTCCCTCTTAATATGGAAGGGAGTAAATGAGGATGCCCAAGGATCTTGAAGATACAACAATTGTACACACAAATTTCAGTCTATACATGTCATTTAAAAATAGGTAAGCAACGTTTTTTCTCTCTCCTTTATTTGCAATGTCAGTAAATTGCCTATTTTTGATCTGAAGAGTAACATGAATGTTAATCGTCAACAGAGAACACTCGAAAGGATTGTCTATGTAAAGAGAAAATGAGAAACTTTGCTTGGTACTTAACTTGAAAGAGTGAGTTCAGCAAGTTGTTTCCATACTTCAAAACAATATTTAAATGGCCATGAAAAGCTGAGAAAATAATAGTTATGAAATCTCTTACCTTTTACATATGCGAAAATCCAGACTGGTATACAGAATTTCTAGCAATCTCACATAAGTCACAAGCACTGAGCTTCCAAACCTGCAAATTACTAATTTAAGATGATGACAGAGACATCAAGCACATGTTTACGCACCTTACCACTTGTGTCTTTTCATGTACTAGTTATTTTAGAGAGTTTGTGTTGTGGGAGGAAACATTACTAAGTTGGATGCATGTTTACTTTTAACAGACTCAGAAATATTGGATACACGTGTGTGTATATATAGAGAGAGAGAAATTTCAAAAGAAAGCAGCAAACCTGTGCTGCTACACTGTACTCTTCCACAAGAGCTTCCTTTGTCAAATGAATTTGCAAAGGGTCATCAGATGAAAGTGAAACATTAAGCCCACGCTGAAAGAAGGAAGGAAATGGGTTGCGATGATAGTCCAGGAAAAGGGAATTATTGCTCAGAGGAGACATAGCCAATCCAATCTGATAAAAGAACAGCAAGGTGATCAACAACAGTAATTGAATCAATTGTCTTGTTTCAAAGGAGAAGTTCATTCCAAAAGTCACTCATAAACAGTTTGGGCTTAATAATACAAGGACTGGAGATGCAGACTCTGCACATTCTGACATATGGGAACAAGATCTACAGATCCCTTCTGATTGGTTATGGTATACGTCCACAATACAACTACAAGAAAGAAACTTGTTTATGGGAAATCCTGCAAACCAGCCTGAGCAAGGTAATACAAGTACTGCAAAACTGGAGATTTCCGGAGATTAATCCCATGGGATATATTGTTGCACAGAAGGAAAGCAGCAGCTAAATGGTCAATGTCACCAGCCTGCATAAATTTGCAAATGTCAGAAGCAATTTAAAGAACTGAAGAAAATTTGAGACGGAGAGAAATCGACTTTAACCTCCCCACAGTGAGGTCGAAGTTTTATCGTTTGCATTCCTTTTGACTCACGAAGCTGAAAAGGGGAAAAGTAAAAATATGAAATGTTTCAACATAGCATCTATGACAAAAATAAAAACAATCTTCCTTGTGTAAAAAGCCCAATTGATGTATAAAAGGCAATGTTGGTATGTAACATAGCTATGACGGGATTAGAAAATTAGACGAACCTTGTTGAGCGTATACAAGTTAGCATAAAAGTAGTAGGCGTAATAAGAATATGCAGGATTAAATTCATTCGTCCATTCAGCAGGAGTTGGCATGTGCTTTGTACGACGTCTCTCTGGTTTATTCTCATCATCAACTAAATCAAAGCCAACCACCTGTAAACAGAAGCATATTTTTTTTATAAGAATGAGAGGCCTCATTAAAACACCCTTACATAACTGTCCGTTCCCCTAAAGGAGAACAAACAATCAGCGGAAAGAGGAAGAGTGCCTCAAATTTTATTAAAAAAGGTTTTAGATACCCATCATTAGTTCATTACAACCTGAATAAAGCACACACCCCATTACAACGAAAACATCCCTCTTTCATCTAACCCTAGCCTTCCCTCACCCAATTCCTTTTTAGCCAATTCGTCGGCTTCCCAATTGGCACTTCTTAAAATCAAACGTCATATAACGTTATTTGATACAACCATGGAACTAATCTCCCTAACTATAGAAACATAACATGAAGGACAAGAAGAGAAGTCCCTGATCCACTCTAAAGCAACCGAGCAATCACTTCCATAATAAGACGACCCGTCGAACCCCAATCCCACTCAACAAAGAGTTTCAAACCTGCTCTGATCGCCTTCAGTTCAGCTAAGATTGGATGACCTGGACCCACTGATTCAGAAAAGAACAGCAAGGAGCGACGATTCGAATCCCTTAATAATCCTCCAATGCCCCCCTTTCTCCAATCGCTGATTACTGCTCCATCTACATTAACCTTGAGAAAGCTCCCTCTGAGTTGCCACCTGTCTTCCCTTCCTCAAGCCACGAAGAAACTTTATTTAAAGACTCTTCCAGCGACTGTTCGGTACCCTCATCAAACCATTCCAGTCAATCGCCGTCTTGGTCCTCCGGTGACACCTCCTCTTCCCAATAAATCCTCAGAACTGACTAGATCCAAATCGACCTCTGGTTTCACTAAAGTTGATCCAATCTTCACCCCAATCTTGTACGACCTCCCATCTGCAAGAACAGTAACCAAACTTGGAACATCAAAAGGACCAACAATTCTCAATATCAGCTTTGCAACCGACAAATCCTTCCTCCCCAAAGTCTCGTCATGAATGCCAACCAGTAAACCCCACCGACTTGCCAGAGTTGTGAAGAAGGCTTCATGCCGGCAGTTTAAAGGAACTCCACTTAGCTCAACAAAACAATACGTCATTGGAACACCAATCTCCATCACCAACCGATCAATCCAATCAAACCAGTAAGACAATTCATCTTTCTTGTTCAGCCAAGCCTCCATCAAGCACTCCTCCGAAGAGAAGGTTATATTATGCAAGAATTCCACGCATAGCCCCAACTAACTAGTTTGACATCTATTCCATCACTGGATAAAGTTTTCTGAACCACATCCAACTCTAAATCTGCCTTCATAATTCCAGTTAAAACAAGCTTCATCCATTCCTTCTCTTTAGCCGGTATGAACACATTCACCAGCTTTTCCTCCCCAGCTTTAACTTTTTGATTTGCCAATGCTTCTTTGTATGACCTTCCATCGTTGAACTTGTTGAAAAACTCCCTTTTGGAGTCTGCGTTTTTGTTCTGCACGTTCAAGTTATTCCCTGACATTTCAGCTGCCATCCCACGATTTGCTCCTGAATCCTTCCTTTTCGCAAACTTTGCTACACCATCTGATACCCTTTTCTGATCTATCATCGTATTGTTTACCTTCGCTATGGCATTAGCCACGTCTTTCTTACAACCAAAATGAACAAAGGCGAAATTAGAATCCTTGTACTTCGGCCTTCTGTTGACTAAAGGAATGAAAACCTTCACAACATCACCATGACGCTTGAATAATTCCCAAATAACTCTTCTAGAGACTCTCCTGCTGAGATTATCCACGACAACCACCCATTCTGATCCACTAGAAGGTGAAAAGACTAGGACTTTTTGCTCCAGTGGGGAGCGAAGCGACTCTAGACATTTTTCACTAAATCCTATGATGCCTTTTGTAATAGACTTATTAAACAGAAGCATATTAGCATGCAAGTCTCTTCAATAAGAAGTATTTTTAACTGTATTATCAGTTTGTCAAATAACAATGAAATCTCTTATTAGTGCACATTTTCTTCATTGAACATAAAACTCACCATCTTTAGGAACACATGCAATTGAGGATGAGAGTTTGGATCAACTGTAACTTAAAATAGTGGAATGAAAACATTGTCCAGAATATTCTGAAAAGATTTTACAATTCCCATTTGCTTGTACATATTATACAATCGTGGTAGCTGCAAGATAAATCAAAATCAAGTGAAGAAAGTTAACTTTGTCTTAAGAAAATATATGAGAGAGGGACTGGGGGAGAGAGAGAATCAGGAGTTATGTAGAAAGATGATGCTTGATATGTACATGATGCCCCAAAATCTTATCCTAAATTTCGATATCCTAAATGTTCATTAGATTGTCCATGCTTTGAAATACTTTTCATTAGAGGGGATTCAAGAAACATAGAGACAATTCTTAAATAAACATGTCCAAACAAGATATGATCATTTTGATGCATTAACAAGAAAGGATCCAGGAAAAGCAGTAGGTAAGACTTAAAGGAACATTTTAAAACGGAGATGTAAAAGGGGGGAAAACTTAATGCAATACTAGATAGTGGGAGAATGTACTAGTACGGAGAGAAATAATAGCATTATACCTGGATTAACCAAACGGTAGTGTCACCATAAATTTCATTGTTAATAAACCAACTAGCCAACTGGTCCCATTCACTCTGTTTCCTTCCATATATGGACACTCTGTACTCTGACATCTAGAAAAGATATAATATATTACTCAGTGCTGTCAGATGAGAAAGGAGAACTATAGGTCCTGGAATCCTTTCATTGCATAAGGAACAAGGTGTCAAACACACACACATACAGACTTTTGCCTAAATGGAGTGAGGCACAACATATATGTATGTGTTGTTTACATATATATGGTATGTATTATAAGCTTAAAATATATAATTGAGATAATAAACTATAAAAAGGTGGTCCTGTTTGAACAGCGGAAAAAATGCCAAATTTTCTCTCTTGTCAACCATATGCATATCTCCGTAAGATACCATGTTTGGTGTTGAATGCTCAAATATTGAAAAGTTAAGATGTCATCCTCTTTTTTGAAATTAAGAAAGAATAAGTAGAAACTAAAGAGAACTTCAACTAGACAGACTTTTTGAGCCCACACACCAGGAATGTGCCTCGACTGAAAAGGTCAAAGTCCATTTAATGCCTGGTGCTATGGCAAAAAAGCTTAAGCATGTGCCATAAAACACTTGTATTACTTAGATAAAGCTGATGGAGGATAAAATACTAAAAGAGCCCAAGTTTGTCGCTTTTCTAAAGTAAGCTCATATGCTTTTATTGTGCCCAAACAAGCTCTTACCCTTTAATCTGTACCTAAAGGAATTGTTTCTGACAGAAAGTTTACTTTTGTTATGATCAAAGCTAGATGGCCAAAATGGATTCTGGCAAAGGTATCAGTGGTGAGATTTGGGGTGGCATTGACTGTAACAGAGGTCAACCTTTTGTTGAATATAAAAGGTTATTTGGATACAATAAAAGCAGAGGCTTAGTTATGAAAAATGGGATACTTCATGGGAATCTAGTATTTTACCCCTTAGTGGGAATATGGCCATCAAGAAAAGGTACTCAAAACTTTAAGGTCAATCAATAGAAACAACGAAAACAATTCTTAGGCTACAGAAAAATAGTTTAGACATAAAATAAAGCTTTAAGGTTGAGTTTTGCCCAGCATCGGCATTGGGTATTACAAAGTGAACTCTCATTGCATAAAAATATCAAAGTTTCAGATCTATCATAATTTGAAAATACTAACTGAACCTAGGGCCAAGACTGATGAATGCCTAAACAAAAGACACAAGATTAAACCAAGGACGTAAACTTAAAATAGCATGCAAATATTTTAGAGAGAGAGGGTTTCATAAATGCTTTGGAATTTGGAAGATTAAAGATATATCTTTTAGAGTATGAATTATTAATATTTTTATTTTGGACAAGGTGAAATGGAGGGTGCACAAGCAATGGTTGAATCAGGGTACTATGACTTCACTGGCTTTATTTATCTATAAACATCAACCTGATATTTGCTTGTTTCAAGGTCTGATAGCACTTGCTTTGTAACTTCTGCCAGAAAACGTCCTGTACAATAAGCGCCACTTAATTTGTCAATGCTTGCACAAATTTATATTAATAGAGTCATGACAATATCCAAAAGAAGTCACAACAATTCTAGCAAACATATATTACCAATAAAATAAAGCTATGACCATGATGTCAATGTGAATTCAAAATACAAAGTGGGAAATCAAATGGAGAAAATTATCAAAACTGAGTGATTATATCGGTTACCAGTAAGAAAAAGATGAAAGCTATCTGAACAAACATAATGAAAATCTAAAAGCTTGAGTTGTGATGGTGTAGTTGTCAAACCTTGTATAAGATTGTCCTGCTTTAAAAATATCTCTCTGAGCCTGCTTTGCCCACAAGGATTGTATTTAAGATTGAATTTGTCAAATCGATGAAAGGTACTCTTATCAGCATGAACATCCAACAAATCAACATTGAGATCATATCTGAAATACAAGACACATGAAACATTAGTTGAATAAAGCAAAGCAAATTTATGAAACATAGAAGAGAATAGAACCAAAGTTTTGCCTACCCAGACAACTCCAAACTCTCAAAAACCTCTTTCAACGTCGTATATTTTCCATCCCTAAATATAACAACCTGCACCAGATTCATTTAGGATTGTGTTGATTATGATCCATATTTTTATATGCTTTCAAAATATAATTAAAAAATAAAAAGGAATTCAAAACAACCTCATCAGGTTATTTTTTTAGTTTTGATTTGATGAAGCTAAGCAGATGTTTCTGGTTCATGCAAGCAGAATGATAAACATGTGTATCAACCTTCCGGATATTGTAGAAATCCCTGTGCGGTGCACTCTTCTGAGCCAAAAACTCCCTATCTGCGTTTACCAACAGATGAAGGCGGAACTTCTGCGCAGCATTCAGTTGTTAGTTACAGAAACAACCCAAAGAGGAAAAATATATTTAGAGGTAAAAAACACCACCTCTTCAAGAAACCTTAGCCGGTGATGGCAAGCAGAGCGAACATTTCCGGCCGACAGGACTTTTAGGAGGTGATGCATATCAGTGAAAAATGTTGTTGAGCTCGCAACAGGGAAAAGCTCAACAGTGTCTGAAAATAGATAGACATGTTTACTGTTCTAGGGTTCATCAAAGAAAATAACTGTAGTATTGTAAACACATGGATCAAGCATAACACTATATAGTTTATGTAAATTTTGCATGGTTTCCAATAGATTACATGTTAGGGACCAGCCATGTTATACAGTGTCACACTAAAAGAACTCCTGCTGTTTTACCCACACACTAAAAACTCTATTCTCCTAGGAGATTTAAGATTTCGGCACAAAATTGATTCAACATAACCTTGTCAAGTTCAAGAAAAAGATTTAATTGAACAAATTGGATTCATTGTTGACACAATAATATAGTACACACAAATGGCGCATACCACACTCACTTGCATAAACATGTATAACTCCATCTTCCATCCTAAAGTGATGCTGCATGAAAAGGGGAAAAACAGCTTAAACTACAAAAAAGATACTTTTATGATATCACTGTTGCTTCAATGAGTGCAACAGAAAATGTTGTAATATTGTTTCCAACCAATATCTAAAAAAAATGAAACACACCGCTGATTTTTCAACAGGCTCAAAATGAAATGAATCACATTTCGCCTTTGGAGTGCCAGGTTCCGTCACAGGTTCCTTTGTCCATGGAGCAATCGCCTCCCTGTAAACATAATTGTCTCGCAACTCCAAGCACTCCCGTACCATCTTCCTTACTTCCTCCTCTTCTACATTTGTTGAATCTGAATAGAGATTGTTAAAGGCAGAACATGATCAATTTTGAAGTGTTCGTACTCGGGCACATTCAGTAAGCAAAGACTAATTCTGACTTGTCAAGTCAATCTTACTTGATCAATATTAATAGAGGTAACATGTGTTAATACAGGTCCAAGACAGCAGTTCACAAATTAAAGCAATGGAAAAATAAAATTAGCTAAATATGAAAGCAAAGTTACAATAACGATAAATAGTGAAATCATTATATTTAGAGACTATCATACCATGCAATGTGCTTCTAGGAGGCAAACTAGTTTTTGCAAAAACATGATCATTCTCAAATATGCCAACTGAAGCTGAATCCACGTTTTCCTTTCCAGCAATATTAACACAAGATTTTTCTTCATTCCCGGTAGGTTTATAAGTGTCGTCATGAACACGATTCACATCATCACCTCTAATCGGAACAGAATATGAATTTTGAATTTTTGTAGCAACATCCTGTACATTCACCAATAACAGATGAATAAAAGATCCATATCTTTTCATTAATTATTAGTAATTAACAATTCACCATAGTTTCTCTTCAAATGATAAATCATTAAACCTAATACAAAGCAAACCTATACGCTCAAAAACAAGTCTACTAAAACTACTTTTGCTTAACATCAATATTCTTGCTGGAAAAAATAATCTCATCCTCATCTGCAGCTTCTGTCCCTTCATCATCAGAATCCCCAACAATATTGCCACCAGGAGACCTTGGAGTCATTAGCCGACCATAGGTAGCCAACCTTGTAGTGGAACATCCATGACTGAAAGTTTTACTCTCCTGCACAAAAATAAATAAATAATGATAATAAAAAAGGAAGAACATAGCATATTTAATGTAAGAAACATTGCAGCAGCATTTAGTTTCCAAATACCTTACTTATTAGTTAAGAACCGGAACCATTTCCCCAAAATTCTCAATACACATCAAGCCAAGAGCTGATTCCTAAAGGTACATTTGGCAGTTACTTTACAATTTACATTTTGCTCTCGGAAAAAAGAAGAAAAAGACTTTTGGATGCAAAAGAAAATTAATTCTTTAAAGAATTATAAATAATAATAACAAGATGCATCATTAATCTAAAAAGAGAAGGAAGTCGTATTAGAACTGATAGTCTAATTTTATTTGTTTATTCATTTCTAATCAAATTTTATGATTTTCATTATTCAACTCTCAGCAACAGTTTTAGGAAAGTCATGTTCACAACATTAACTCCAACTCCAATTTCTACTTCCCTAACACTGTTAGAAAACTATTCAAACTCCTTTCAGTAATGTGGCATTTAACTATGCCATATAATCAATAACTATCCGCATTTCATCAAAATTTGCTTAGGAGTCTAACAGGACCATCCTAAAACGCTGTTTGCACTGCTATGATACCAACGTGGAAAAATAAAGACAAGAAATGAACAGCAATTATAAGCCTAATATAAAGAAACTACCTCTCCCAGACGTTTCAAGAGGAGGAAGACCCGAAGGAATAAAGTTAAGGTTCTCAAGCGACGAAGCGGAGCAATTCTGAACTCTTTCCCTCACCGCCTGATCAAACTTAGCATCCTCCTCGAACCACTCATTACGCAAAGCCACGTTAGACATCGAGCTGGAAATGCGGGAACTCATCGACGCCTCCGTCTTCTTATCAAAAGACTTAGCCGCACTCACTCCATGTTTCCGGCAATGATCCACTTCTTCCACTTCCGATACTGTATCATCCCTTCCGTGATCCACCACCTCCTCCTCCTCTTCCTCATCGGAAACGAGACGACTCCGAGGCCGCCTTCCCCTCAGAGGATAGTCACGGCGGATCTCGATGAGCCGATCGATGAGGATCTCGATGAGCCGATCGATGACGTGGTCGACATTGCGTCTGTGGATAAAGAAAGCGGATACATCCATTAACGAAGTGTAACCCCTAGATCCGGACTATATGTTTCGACTAAATTTAACAGATTACATTAAAGATTCTTAAAAAAATCATTTCCCAAAAACGTTATTCGTTAATATAAATCATATTACAAATGACATTTATAAAAGTATAATAAATAACAATAAAATCCAACTCTTGTATAAAACTAAAAGCAACTCGGTAAAATAAAATGATAAATACTTCAAAAAATAAGGCACATGTCATCATAATTAAAAGCAGTTATGAAGACAGAATATTATAACAAAATGATCTGAACCAAATATACCAATCCTCCAAGTACCTAATACGGAGCGTCTATCTGAGAGTATCTGAAGGGGGTAAAACAGTTTGAAAAGTGAGCTAGAGACTTAGTGTGTCCCAACAATGCAGAATTAAAAACATACAATTATGATTTTTAAAACCAATACAGATCATAGTAATTAAAACATCATAGGAGTTTTTAATTTAAAAACTCTGCATCGTCCTCCAACCGAACGCCATGTGCATTTCCCCATAACTGCACAACCTAAGGGAGTACCTTGGGGTCTGCAAGCCTTCCCAAGACAATTCTCGGGGCCATAAAGGCTTACCCAAGAAAATCTCAGGGCCACAGAGCCTACCCAAGAGTCACCTAGATCTATAAGGAATTATCAGTCGGTGTTGAACCTATTCGATGAATTACCAACATCGACTGAACCTGCCAGAGTCTTCATACCAGAACCCAGAGTATCCCAAAGAAAACATTTTTTCAGACGGTAACCAGTAGTAACAGTAATTCAGAGTTCAGACAGATCATCAATTCAGTAAACTAGTATCCATAAATCATAAATCTGGCAATCATGCTTTACATTTCAGTAAATCCGGAATTAGGTAAATCATATTGTAGTCAAATCAGATCAAACATTGTATTTCAAATCAGAGAAAACAATCATGTGCATATGAGATTTTAAACAGATATTTAAAACATTTATACTGCACATAAGGAACACACCTCGATAATAGGGTAAGTCCGGAAGATTTATCGAGTATCAGCTTCACTAGGCTCTTCGAATGAACAGGAACCTAAGCCATATCAGAATAATATCATATTCAGAATATTATTCTAAACATAATAACTAACAGGGTTACAGAACTATACGAGTATTCACGGCCTCTCGTAGACGAGCAGATCGGAAGGAACCGGGTCGAGCAGTGAAACAATCAAGAGATCCCTGAGTACCTTTAAACATATCATAACAATAATTAGTCATTGACCATTCAGTTCAATTAACTGAATTAAAACAATTAAATAAATAAGCATTTTTCGGGTTTACGGGTCAATTCGGAGGCTTTCGGGTTTGAATTTAGAAAAACGGACTTTGGAATCGAACTCATGACGTCGAAAACATAAAATATGACTTTTCAAAAAAATTGACTTTTTAGTCAATGTCAACGGGTTTGACTGACAATTTTAAGGCTTTCAGTTTCAAATTTGGCAAAATGGACTTCAGATTCGGACTCAGGACGTCAAAAAAATATAAAATATGGCTTTTCAAAAAATTTGACTTTTTGATTAATGTCAAAGTCAACGGGTTTGACTTGGTCAAAAGTCAACGGGTCGGGCAGTCTGGTCGGATCGGGTCAAACGGGTCAAAATTGTTTTCCCCCATTTACGAAACTTCCCCACACGCAAGGGCGGCGCGTGGGGGTGCATGAACAGTCCTATAGAGTCCGAAAATTTCTTAAAAATATTTTAAGCGATTTTGAGACACTTACCAAACTCGGTTCAAAATTTTGAACGACAGAGAGCTCAATTTCAACACGTCAGAAACTTTGAGTTCCTCATCGACGGACTCGGAACGACATAAAGAACACTATAATGTGGGAGGTGTCGAAAACGGAGCAACGATCGACGATGAATTGACAATTTTCACGATGGTTGTGTTAAAAAAAAGTCAAAACTTTGAATCGAAATTCACGACGTTAGACAATGTTTCGCTACGATCGATTTACGGGGTTTTGTTCACCAGTTGACAACGAACACGATAGTGATTTCGAATCGACGATCGATGGTCGAACGTCATCATAATCGATTTTGGAAGTAGGGGTGCGGGAAAGGAAATATTTGTGAATTTTGATTTATGTTTTAGCAAACAGAAACCAATTCACGCTTAAATGGAGGAGTGTCTGCCGACACTCAATGGTTAAATTCAGGATTAGGTCCCTAAATTTCCTTCAACTTCAAAAATAACCTATAAGTTTTGAAAAGTTTTAATTTGACTCTCAAATTTCACCTAATTAATTAAATTATAATTTTTTTCGGGTTGTTACACAAAGCTCCCACTAACGCCGCCATCGCCAGGTGCAACAAAGGAATGGGCGTTGACGAGTCCATCAATATCTCCTTCCTTTAAAATAGAGCAAGTGTGGAACCCTAATTTATTGTTTTTTTTCAGAGAAGTATCATTTGTTGAGATGAGTGTGTTTGGGATTTTTTTAGTGCAGTGTCTGTTAGGCTCCAGATAGAGGAGACGTGTTGCCCGAGGGTGATCGAGGAGAGGACTACAAAAAGGGGGGAATCGCAAGCCGATTGGCTGGACTCGCTGGGGTATACGTGGACTACGGATGATGACGTTTTCCATTGTGGTTCGATATCTTGTCGCCATCTTCTTCATGTCATGTGTTTCCTTTCATTTTTCAGCGGACTACGGGTGGGTTAGGGCCTACACATCCATACGGTTTTCAATCTAGAAGAAGTATACTTCAGTTTGTTACTCATAGCTTTCATCTTTATTACTTGACATTCTCATCATTTTTACGAAGAACAATTACTATTGATAAAAGATTATTCCTAAGAATATGAGAATGTATTTGTCGGAACCGTCTTTCGGGTGGGCTCGGAATTGGGCTTCGACTTGGATTAAACGAATTGGAGTCGCCACCGATCATTTATTTTACGAATAAAATGGGTTGATCGGATACCTTATTTCTTACATGATCTGCGTCTTACCAGTGATATGTCGGATTTGGGAGTCGGTTACAGTCAAGGAAGGGTTAGTACCCTTGAACTGCCTTTTCGGTACTACGTAGTTTCCAGTTGTCCTTAATTAAGAAAGTTGTAAGTTTAAATTAAAAGGTAAAATAACAACCCAAATTACTTACCTTTGATTTATTGGAAATGTACTCCTTAAAAGTCAAAAGACGTGTTAGGGAAAAAAAGGCAATAAATAATAAAAAAAGTAAAAAAAGAATGAAATAAAAATAATAATAAGAAATAAAGAAAACCAAAATAAGGCAAAGATAAAAAATGAATAAGATAAACAAAAGAAGTAAAATGAAGAAAAATAATAATAATATATACATGGCAAACAACTAAACAAAAAAAGAAGAAGATAATACAAATAACAAAGTAAAATATAAGAAGGAAATAAAAATAAAAAAGGGTAAAAATATATATAATATATATATATATATATATATATATATATATATATATATATAAACAAAGAAATAAAAATAAGACATATACACAATGAAAAAAGTGAACACAATAAAAAAATGAAATGAATAAAATAAATAAACAATATACATATAATGATGATAATAAAAAGAAAAAAATGGAAATAATATATACATATGCGAAATAACAGAAAAAGTAATATATATAGATAAGAGAATGAAAAATTAAAAAATAGTAATAATAATTAATATGAAAAAAGGAAAAAATAAAAATAAAAATAAATAACCACATATATTAAAGAAGAAATACGCATATATTATAAACTATAATATAAAAACTAGAAAAATTAAAAATAAATAAATAAATAAATAAAAATGAATAAATAAATTAAACTGCTCAAGGATTAAATCGAAGGAACCATAAACAAGAGGTCAAATTTCAAAGTAATTTTAAGGTGTGAATTCAATTTGGGGGTCAAAATAGTTCTTTGAAATCAACGAGGGACTAAAAGGGTAGTTTACCCTATTTTAAAGAAAAACACGTGGGTTCTGTCGTGTATCTGGGTCGGGTGGTATGATGGATACTATAAAAACCAAATTTATTAAAACAACCCCGTTTTTTCATTTCAAGCCATGAGCCCCCTCCTTTTTATATTCTCTCTCGTCTATTCTTCATAAATGAAGAACAGGGTCGTGGTTCTTCAAGAATCCAGAAAACACAACCCTATGTCGTCTCGCCGTCGCCGTTTCAACTGCGGCAAAACTCGATTTTTTTTTGTTTTTCAAAGCCTTTTCCTCTATTTTTCGAAAATCAAAAGATTTTTTTTGAAGATAGGCATACGGGGTATATAGATCTAAGAAGACATCTAGAAAAAGAGCACCCCTGTTCATCGGCCAAACCTTTTTTTTTGGGGGTTTTTAAGCAAAAAGCGTGAGTTTCAACGCATGCAAGTGAAGAAAAACATGAAAGGTAAATGCTTTCACCTTTTATTGCTTCTTGAATCGTTTACAAGACTTCGGATTTCGACTATACTGCTCGTAATATTTGCGTATTTTCTCTCGATATTTCGTAGTAAAAAACCCGCCCTTGTGCTAGATTTACATCCAATATTTATAACAGAAAAAAATCTATTTTTAATCTCAAATCTAGAGTCCTAATCGCGTTGGTCTTCTGTTGCTTGGTTGTGGATGAGTCCTAGGTACCCACGTTGTTGATGGTGTTTGTTGAAACGCGAGGAATGGCTGTAGAAAACAGGGTTGCGTTGACCGAACGTCTGTTGAGGGGAGATACGGCGCTTGGAGATGTGGGATGGGGTTAGGTTACAAAACCCTAACCAGTTTGGACTGGTTCACGGGTCTGCGTGGGTCACCAGATGGGCTTGTTTGTTTGGCCTTGTAATCTGGTTTTGGACATATAACATATAAATCAATTCCGGTCAGAAAAAGTGTGTCAACAGTAATTTCAGTAAAAAATATTCCTAGTAACATGAAAATATAATTCTAAAATGATTATTATCTTTGATAATGATTTTTTTTGAACCAAACATTCCTTATGGTTTATGTGACATAAGTGGCTTACTCTGCATTCTTTCTACTTTGTGACTACCATGGTTGTGAAAAAAATCCGATATGAACAATTCGATTCATTATCTAATGATTCGATTTAAAATTTTAGATACTTGATTTCTTTTTAATTTTTTTGATTATTTGAATTAAATATTCAAGACAAATAAATAATAAATAAATACATATTAAATTAAATTTTAAATCATGTTTTTAGGCTTAATACAAAAAATAAGTGCCTAAATTATACTTAAAATTAATTTTTGATACCTAAAGATTTTTTTCATTAAAAATATATGTCTAATGTTTTTTTTATTACACTTTTAGATGTCTACCGTTAAAAAAATCCGTCAAGTGACATGTATCACGTTCAAATTTAAAAAAAATATAAACATAACACGTGTCATTTAATGGTTTTTTTTAACAATATACACCTAAAAGTGTAACAGAAATAAAACATTAGGCTTATATTTTTAACAAAAAAATATTTAAGCACTAAAAGTCAATTTGAGTATAGTTTAGACACTTATTTTTGTATTAAACCCGTTTTTTTATTTCTATATTTAAAAATTGAAAATAAATACAGACCCTTGAAATGTACAGAAGAAGCTTTGTAGGCCTCATGTTCCAAATATGTGCATTTTCAATTCGAAAATGTCAGGAACTTCTAAAATTCAAACATATAAATTATGTTAAACCATGTCATATGTTTGGATATCCAAAAAAAAATTGAATATCTATTTTTATTTTTTTAGATCAAATGCGGATTACTATTTTGTTGATCCGAAATTTTAAATATCGATTTTTCAAATTGGATAAATAAAAATACACCTAGGGATGGGCATGAGACCCAAAGTTGACGGGTTCTGACCAGACCCGACCCGACCCGGAAAGAAATATAATTTTATTTTATATATTTAAGAATAATTACAATAATACCTCTCTATATATTATTTTTTTCAATTAAATCACTGTTTTTATTGAATAACAATAATTTATTTTTTTATTTTTTTGGAGGTCGAGTTGGGTGAAAGATGTAAAATTTTCAGGTCGAATCGGATTGGCCAAAACCCGACCCAAACAAGACCCATGCCCATCCCTAAATACACCCCCTAGTGAATACAATGAGAAAGATGGAGAAGTCAAATAATAGTATTTTGGTAAACTACATATTTAATATTTAAATTATTAGTTTTAGTCTATCTTAGTACCTAAACTTTTTTTTCTTCAAAATTTAACGTTAAGTTTTGAACAAGAATACCAAAATGAAACAAAAACTAAAATTTAGTTATTATCTCATCATCTAGACAATGTAAAAGAAAGAACAAGCCGAGACGGGCTGTCCTATTAGATTAAAAAAAAGATCAATATTGATAATAATAGAGAATAGTTTCAGGTCTGCCATTGATCTTTCCTTTTGTACCTAAACTAATAAGCAATACCAAGGTCCAACAGTAAATAAATGCTACCTGAAGTGGATCTCATATGAACAAGGCTCAGTCTAACAGCATATTATAAGTAAAGGGTTTTACACGTTGCAAAAAAATGAAGCTCGTTATCGAGAGACTATACCGGAAAGTTCCACATACTGTCGACACTTAGTTTCGGCGACTGTAAGCCCTCTGTCAGACTGAAAGCTGCTGAAACCTAAATGGCCAGATTTCATAGCCTTGGTCAGTTTGAAAACAAATCAATAATCTAAGTAAAGAACTTGAGTGATTCACATGCAATTTCATAAATAAAAAGGGTGCACGGGGGTGAAGTTAACAATGCTATCAACAGCTTCAAATATTATCCAGAGCACCAGAAAACTCTAAACGGAGAACCTTAAGAAGATAACTCGAAACTGCAGAAAGATAAAATAGAAGTTGGGGAATGCATCGGCTAACTTAGTAAGTAAAGTCCTTTGGTGAATATACTCGATGATTAAAGATCAAATCGATCTTTCATCGAGAATAGACGAAGGCTATTTGAGCCAACTCCCGCTCACTGGTAACAGGAAACTCCGGAATAAGTATTTCATGACAGATCGGGCTTAGAATGCCCTGTAACCTAACTAAGCACCAGTAACAGAAAGATCAATCCTCCCTTTTAACTGCTAAAGCTAGAACAGAAGAAGAAAGTGTCGTAGCACTGAATCTAGTCAACTTTGAATGGAAGCAACAACGCAAGCAACGATAATTTGAGGGATCCGATTTATGTCATGACAACACGTTTTATGATAAACCTATCAATGTTTGTCGTGCTATATTTCAAAGAACAGGAAGGTAGAACCCAGGGCTTAGTTCAGTACGTTCATGCAGCTACCCTTACAAGATCGTAACTAGCAGGTTCGGGTTCAAATTCCAGCATCCATAACTCCTCCTTTGTACGAAAAAGACCATGACAGAAAATCATCGATAGATTGACATAGATGCATGCTATAAACAATGCAGATTACAATTAATGAATCTCGCCGTTGCTAGAAAAGTTAGGCTACTATTGAGTGACTTCGAAAACATTTAACAACATCAATTTCCTACAAAAATTTCTTATATACCTTAGACAATTTGAGCCAAAGTATCATTAACTAACTACTTCCATCAATCAAAGACAACTTGCTACAAAAAAGAAATGATCAATCGAACTTAAGATTCGAAACAAAAGTGCAGCGAAATACCTTAATCCTTCCGGTTTTATTTACCAATGAGCTACTAGACAACTCGACGCCCAAAACACGATTCGATGTCTCGTAGGTAGCTTTGATTAGATCAACACCAATTCTCCTGGTAACGGCCAAGTCCCAAGAATTGTTGGCCAAATCATAGCAGGGTTCAAAGGTTACCAACCCTCTATGCACGTAACTGTACTTCAACTTGCAATTCACAGAACCGAGTTCATGGCTTGCAGATATCTTGTTGGCTGAATCCAACAACAGGGTCCCATCCAGTACTGTCCGATTTTCATTCCTCGAGTGAGTGTACACCCAATTCACCTGTTTACCCTCCACCTTAAACGTGTTCAAGAACTGAAACTGAACATCCTGGATAGAAAAGAGATTATATTTTTTAAAATATGACATTTTCCGACAAATATTAAAAAATATTGCACTTTTGAAGAGTAATATCAGAAAGGAATTCGGCACCTTTTTGGGGATGTCAAAGTCGACGGTGAAAGAACCGGGCTTCTCAACAGAGAGTAAAATGTTGCCGGGTTTCACGGCGGAGCCATCAGTGAAGTTGGTGTCCGATAGTGCAGCTCGGAGCTTAAGCTCTCCTGGGTTGGCTGTCACCGTGGCGGCCAAGCCTTGCTTGTCGCCGTTGGTTCCTCCTATAAATGACACTGCAGCATTCATCATCTTCTTCTTCTGTTGCTTATATTGTTTTTCTTGGTCCCAATGCCTAAGGGTTCCGAGGAGGTGGATTTTGTTGTGCATATTTAAAGGGTCTTTGAGCCCTTTCCAACAACAGCTTCCTGCAGATGATGAGAAAGATAAACCTTTGTGAAGAAGGGTTTTAGGCGCCATTGTAATTTCTGGGCCTGGGTTTTTATTGGTCTGGGTTTCTAACTCTGATTTAAATGAAATTCTATGTATATTTGGTGCCTTGAGCCTTGATGGGTATACCATTTTTGTTTGGTTAAATTACACCAGATGTCAATACATTACTAGTAAGTTTTTATAATTGGGTTACACAATTAAGAAAGTCACAATTGAATCATTCAATTAATTAATTGTCATAATTGAATTATTGTGTAATTAGATTAGACCTGACAAATTTGACTCGAACCCGATTACTCGAATCGAGACCCGAACATGATGACCCAAATTTGACTCGAAATCAACCCGAAATTTAGTCAAAGTGAAAGTAACCCCACCTGAAAGTAACTCGAACCAAAAGTAACTCGACCCGAAACCCGAACCAAAAGTAACTCAAACCAAAAGTAACTTGAATCGAAAATAACCTGAACCCGATCTAAACCCAACATTGATCCGATTTTAATTTGAAAATAACTTATTCTTACACTACACAAATAACTTATTTTTACAATATACATATATAGTTATAGTTATAATTTAAAATTAAAATATTTGTTGATGATATAACGATATAATATAATTTATAAATATTTTTAAAAATAATATTTATTCAAATATAAATAGTATATTATTATTACTTTTAAATTTAATAAAAATATATTATATTTATAATTGAACGTTAAGCATTTAATTTAAAATGTTAATTAATAATAAAATTTATAATTAAAAATTTTATTTTTTAAACAAATATATCACACCACAAAATTTTTCGGTCCGAATCAATAAAAAAATATCACAAACTTTAACCTATCTTATAGGTAGGGTGTTCAAAAATACCGGGTATTTATTTTGAAAATACCCGTTTGACCCAACCCGACTACTCGTCGACTCGGTTAAAAATACTGGGTATTTATTTTGAAAATACTTGATTTTTCGGACAGGGTACCCGCCGACCTGGTGCATGGTCTATTATATATATATATATTAAATGTTTATTTTAAAATTTCAAATTATTTCATTCTAACATTCTAAATTCCTAATTTTTTAAAATTTTCTACCATAACATTCTAAATTTTTAATTTCTTAAATTATTTCACATTAACATTCTAAATTATTTTTTAAATTATTTATTTTAACTTCGAAACACTTGAAATTTAATTATATTTTTTATTTAATAATTTTTCCAATTATGTAATTTGAATTTTTGAGTTTTATGTGTGAATTATATATTATAAAACTTCAAATTTTAGAATTTTATATATATATATATAAAATAATATAATTTAAGGAAAAAAGTAAAAAAAATTATGAATTAAGTACACGTGACCCAAAAATACAAGTATCCAAGTTTTACGAGTACCTGACTTACGAGTACCCAGATGTCATGGGCTGGGGCGCGGGACGACATTTTGGTAGATGGTTTTGAACACCCCTACTTATAGGTCAAGTTTAAGTTAAATTATAATCTATAAATGATAATTGAATTTGAATAAAATTAAACACAAATGATAAGTTTTTTTTAAAATGGAACATGTTTATACAAAATATATTAAAATATATATATATATACTTTATTGGACTCATACTCAACTCAACCTGAATTGACCTGAAGATGCAAAGTTGACCCAAATAAAAAATAATTGATCGGGTATTGACCGATCCGAAAATCAATCGATAAATATTTGATCCGACCCGAAATCAACCGATATGATGTTGACTCGAACAAAAATTCAACCAATCTGATATTGACTCAACCCGATACCTGAATCAACCCGATCGTATACATTTTTAAATTTTAGGTGTGAATTAAATCACATATTTTTTACGCAATTTTGACTAAGATTTTAATTTTACAGCTTCTTTCGGTGTTGATAAATACAAATTATAAAGATTATTCGTAGGTTAATATGTTTAATAGATATAATTAATTTTAATTTTGATAGATTATATAGACCTATTAGAGGTCGATCTGATTTCTCAAGGGAGAATAAGATTCTTAAAATTTCATTAGCAGTAAATTAAGTCTGTGCACTCGAACATTTCCCTCATGTTTCAATATTTTTTTTAACTTTCATTAAATTCACCGAAAATCTTGACGTACAAAGATTACTTTTACGGAGAACGTACAACAAATCTTAAATAAATGTTATTTTGGGTAAACTACATTTTTAGACATAAAAAATCACTTTTATTCCGTTTTAGTAACTAAACTTTTAATTTTTTCAAAATCATACATAATGTTTACTTTTTGTTTCATTTTAGTACCCGATGTTTACTTTTTTGTTTCATTTTAGTACCCCATTATTAACTTTTTGTTTCATTTTAGTACCTAATTTTTTAGCAGTGGGGTACTAAAATAAAACAAAAAGTAAACTTTAGGTATAATTTTGAAAATTTTGAAAGTTTAGATGATGAAACGGAATAAAAGTGATAGTCTAGGTACTAAACATGTAGTTTACCCTATTAATTTTTTGGGGTAAATTCACATTTTATCACTAGGATAGCATTAGCATTAACATAATTTTAGACTTTGGATTTACAAAATCAGGGAGCTTTGGGTAGTCCTCCCTGCATTTGTTTTTCACTTCATTGTTTGCTGATTTTCAAGTTCAAATCTTGATATATTAATGGCCGCCTGCTTCTGAAATTCCAACCATTTGAAAAACAATCCGAGATTCCCAATTCCGTCCTGCCTAATGGATACCCAAAGCTAGTTCTTGTAGTTCCAATTTTCATATTTCTTTTAACAATGGCTGCATTAGCATTGACCACCACTTCACCATTGCTATCAGCACCCTCTTTCAAGAAAACAAATCTCAAAACCTTTCCTACCCAAATAGGCTCTCCCTGCACTGCTATCAACCCACTTCTTTTGAGCTCCAAATTTCGAAACTTTCACCGTTTTCCTCTTCCTTTGACCGAAACAAGTGCTTCCAAAAATGGGTTATTCGATACAGCTGACCCAAGTGGAGAAGATGAGATTTTGCCTTCTTTTGAGGAGAAGCCGTCGAATTTCGCCCTCTGGGTTTTGGTCGGGTTTTCCTTGTCTCTGATTTGGTACGTCACGTCTGGAGATGCTAATGCCGCCACTTCCGCCGCCGCTGACTCAATTCGAGCTTCCGGCTTCGGCCTCAAGATTGCGGGTGCTTTGCGCGGGTCGGGTTGGCCCGACGAGGCTGTCGTGTTTGCTCTTGCTACTCTTCCTGTCCTCGAGCTTCGTGGAGCTATTCCTGTTGGTTATTGGATGCAACTCAAGCCTATGCTCTTGACAATCTTATCAATTCTCGGGTCTGCCTAATTTTCAAATTTGAAAATATTCTAAGTTTTTAGTTCATTTTATATTTATATTTTACAAATTTGAGGCTAAGGTAGCATGTTCACTTGCATAGTAATTTTTGTTTAATGCTCATGCTTAGAATTGTATAGCATATAATTTTAATGGTTAGTTTGTTTATACATGATTATCTTGGGAAACCGATGAGCTGGTGATAATTTTACAATCCTTGTTATTTGACCGCAGGAATATGCTTCCTGTGCCCTTCATTATACTGTACCTGAAGAGGTTTGCTACTTTTCTTGCTGGGAAAAACCAGTCTGCATCTAGGTTTCTTGACATGATTTTCAAAAGGGCTAAGGAGAAGGCTGGTCCTGTGGAAGAATTTCAATGGCTCGGGCTAATGCTTTTCGTGGCTGTTCCTTTCCCCGGAACAGGAGCATGGACTGGAGCCATCATAGCCTCTATTCTTGATATGCCCTTCTGGTCTGGTGTATCAGCTAATTTCTTAGGTGTTGTGTTGGCTGCACTTCTGGTAAACTTGCTCGTGAACCTCGGTCTCAAGTATGCCATTGTTGTTGGCATCATTCTCCTCTTTATATCCACTTTCATGTGGAGTATCCTCCGTAACGTTAAAAAGTCTATGAGATCGTCAAACTAGTGTTAAATTACTTACTGAAATAGGCTCTTTGTTTTTATTTTCTTTTCATCTATCATTTAGCTTTGATTTGTGTGATTCATCCATCAGACTCCATGGAGCTTCTCTCTTAAATGCAAGTTTTGTTTAGATGCTTAGATTGTGATTTGTAGGAGCACAGGCTCAAAAGTACATACTGTATTTTAGACAATGGAATTAGAAATGAACTTTTCTATCATAAAGCACCATTCTTCAACCCATAGATCCGAATATGCATAACTATGTTCCGTATTCACTCTTATATGTCCATGAAGGCTGCTGAGGAACCGGTCAGCCAGCATTACAGTTAGTCTATCTTATATTTTACTGTTTCCACATCATATAAATTACTATAACGAATTGGCTTGTTTAGCTTATCGCATTTTTAACCTCCATGATCTATAAGGCTTGTAATCTTCTATTGTTTTGGTAAGCTTTCAGTCTTTGTTAGATTGAATGAAATGCTAGCCAATTTGTAGTTCATCTTCATCAGGGGTTGGACAAGATAAGTTGAATCTGTCAGCTTCTCCAACAACCTTTTGGGTTCAATCTTTAGTTATTACCATGCCAACTATTTAGTATAGAGGTTACTAATCCCTAATCGGTGATTTAATTACTATGTTTGACCTCTATCTCACTCTTGTTTGTTGTTCAGATATCGAGTCTTTTAACACTTGTTGAATAAGTTATTATTTTCTACTACATCGCGAATATGGTTCAAAGTGAAGACCATTACGCATGCCTCTAAAGAACTGCTAGCCATCCTAGAGAATTGATTTCGTAGATAAGAATGACATAGTTGAAGTTCATGTCAAAGAAAGGACGAACGTAGTAAAGCCGATAGATTACTTCAAGTAGAGAAATGAACGTCATTGTCGGACGAGGAACTCCTCTGATATTCACACATATATATATATATGTGGGTGTTCCTGCAAGTTTAGTGTCATATTTCCTCATGCATCTCTCCCTAACTGTTCTGCATGAATAAGAAAACACGTTATTGGATCATAAATCGAAACTATGTTCTTATTGTCCGATGGCTGCCGTTGAAGTATTGGCTTCTCTCAGTCAGATGAAGAGGGCTAATCTCTTAGTGCAGAATCAAATCGAGAATGTGATGAATGGCAATGAGTCCAAGGTATCTTTTGTGGCAATAAGTTCCAAGATAGAATGTGTCATCCAGATCTTCATTGCAATGAACTGGTCTTTGAAGATCATCTCTTGCCTGGACAAGAATTGCCAGAGTTTTATGCCCTTTTAAGCATCCTCTTCTTTTCGTTGTCTACGTTTGATGTTCGAAAAATAATCAGTTAACTGATGCGAGGCAGGGTTCAGTTCCATATATTAGCTGATTTTCGCCGTCGATTCCGAAGGTTTTCTATATTACGTAGAAAAGAAGGGATTAAACTTGTATTGCTCCGAAGTTCATTTTTAGTCATCACATGATTGTATCGTGTCCGGTAATGATATGGTATTCAAGTCACTGCACTCGTCTGAATGGTGCGATCTTCATTGTACAGCGGTGGATCTAAAAATATTTTTCAGAGTGGGCACAATTAACGACATAATTTTTTAAATGGGATGATACAAATAAAATTTCAATATGAACACCGTAAAATAAATAATTAATCGAAGAAAATTAAGATTTCAGAATGAGCACGAAAAATTTCAAGGTGGGTTTCAATAAAATAAGTAACTTAACAAAGAAAAATCGAGTAACTTAACAAAGAAAATTCGAGTTTTAGAGTGAGTATGTGCCCAGTGTCGCCAAGCTGTGGCTTCGCCCCTGTCATTATATATTGTCCACTTGGGCTGCACCACCATTCACTATGTACTTACAAATTAAACAATGTGTTCGTGTATCTATGGGCCCGGTGAGGTGGAAGCTTAATCGACTAGCAGTGACAATTGGGTAGTTCGGATCTTCAGAATTGGAACTTTTTCATACATGACCTAATTAACTATAGCAATAAAATTATTATCAGATAAAAGGGATATATGTTCATATCCATGGCTTTACGAGTAACTTATCAATGTTGTCGAATGATAGAGGTAATATTAGGGATGAAAAATTTAACTTGAATTCGACAAGTTTTGATCCGACTCAAAAAGGGTCAATTTTTTTTAAAAAAAAATTGAATTCGGGTCGAGTCATATCATATTTTTTAAGTGGTCGGGTAGGGTTCTTTTGGAGTATGAAAAAACTTCGATCCGATCTGAGGATGATAATGTAATTTTAAAAAAATATATATTACTTTTAAATAAATCCTTATTTTATACTTAATTGGATTTATACTCTAAAAATACGTGTCATATCGGAATCGGGTGGAAGATATATAAATTTTGGATCAGGTCGGGTTGTATATATAATTTTTGGGTCGGATCGGGTTCAGGTAGAGGGTACATATTTTTGGGTCGGGTTGGGTCGATGAAAAACCCAACCCGTTGCCATCCCTAGGTAAGACACATTATATTTTTTAGGAGATGATATAAATTTTTGAGACAATAATGTTGAAAGATATATATATATATATATATATCTTTAATCTTCTGGGGTGTTTAAAAGATAGTATATATTCATAATCTTTTTAACCATTAACAACGTACATATACTTTGTAAATATAATTATATGGATCCAAAATATTAAGAAATAATAATATTTTCTTTAATCATTGAGGACACTTACGGATCGTAAATCGAATATAAAATATCAATTCAAGTTGAAAGTGGATGCTTCCAACTACTTTAAAGGAGAAAAAAAGGTTCCCGAAACCATCGCTCTCAGTGGGCTCCAAAGCCCATTGGCACTGCACCCTGACAGACTATGGATTTAATTGAAGGAGAAATGGTCCGCACGTGTTTATTGGGCCCTACTTAATTTGACCTAACCGCTTCCGGATCAGCCATTAGATGAAAAAGCCGAAAACAATAATTTAAATTATTAATTTTGATTTGTTTTGGTATTTTAATTTTTAATTTTTAAAAATTATACTAAAAATTTATTTTTTGTTTTATTTTATTACCCGTTGTTAAAAATTAAACGTGTTTAATATTTAAATTATCAAAACATATCAAAATTAATAATTTAGATGGTTAAAAATTAAGTATCAAAACATATCAAAATTAATAATTTAAATAGTTAAAAGCGTAATTTAGCCGAGAAAGAAAAAAAGTAACCCATTTAAGGAATTTCAAAATCAATCAATCAATCAAATCTCTAACTGTGTGAGGCCCACTTTGCCACATCAGTCCCCCGTGGGATTTATCCTGTGGGCCCACGAGTAAGGCTTTGTATCAGCACCAGCCCGTGGCTGCCACGTTGCTTCAGTTTCGACCGTTGGATGGCCTTTCGACTGGGACCCACAGCATGGGTCTGGTCTTATCGTGATGAAATATATAAAGTAAGACTCCAATTGGATCATCGAATTATTTATCCTAACCCCTAAATAAGTTAACCAACTTAAAAATACAATAACAGGATAATAGATAAACATGAACATGGTTTACGTGTGGGTTCAATTAATAGAATATATATAAATCACGGTTTATGTGCTTAATTATATTTTTATCCATCTTAACGTCTTATTTACTGGTTTTCTTTTGACAATTTAACGCCATCTCCGACGAAATGCACTACTAACATCATTTAATTCCATGTGTTGACTTTGGATCAAAGGACTGCAAACGTATTTGGGTAATTAATTGGAACAACAAAACTTTCGAGATAATGTTATCGAATTTTTTATTTAACAATATAACGTACTCTCAAGATTAATTGCTCAAATAGGGCGAATTACACAGTGTTGGCCGTAGGTCGCTATGCCTTCCGGGCGACCTACGGCGTGGCAGCTTCCCAGCATAGGTCGACATGTCCTCCGGACGACCTTGTAGTTCGCCATGCACGCCAGGCGACCTTGTCCTGCGCCTTGCTCCCCGCTGCATGCTCGCCTGCTCCCCATTGCATGCAGGCAACCTCTTCCGACGTGCATGGCGAACTCTTCCGACGTGCATGGCGCATGCAAAGCTTCATCCTCTCACCACAGCTCGTAGCAAAGCTTCATCCTCTCGTCACAGCTCGTATATAACACTTTTGTCGTGATTTCATTGCTGCATGCATGAGGGAGACAGGGGTGAGGGAGGCAAAGCCACCTTTGTCGTGATTTCAGCAGAATCACGGAGGAGTTTGAGCCGCTTGCATGGCGACCTACAAGGTCGCACCGAGTGTATGGCGATCTATGATCTCGTTTGGCTTGCATGGCGACCAATCCATACACTGTATAATTCACACCATTTGAATAATTATTTCTTGGACAGCATTATCACGTGAATTGTTTTTTTTCATAGCAATATCTCATAAGTTTTGCCAATTGGAACACTGGAATATCATTTTTTAGCCCTCAAAGTTCTAAAATAAAGTTGTTTTAGTCCATAAATTTTATTAAATTAAACTATTTTATCTTTTTCTTATTGTGAAACAACAACAAAAAAACTGATGTCTGCCATATAGATTTGTTATTTTTCTATTAATTCATTTAATTTGGTAAAAAATAAAAATTTGAGAATTACAACAACAAAAAAACATTTTAAAGACTAAAATAATTTGAGAATAAAAAATGTCAATGGACACTGTATTGACCACAGTTATGTAAGTTTTTGAGCGGTGCAAGCAACTTGATGAAAAAGCTTATACAAGTTGAGTTTTGACAAGTTACCCAAATAAATAATTCATATTTCGGGAAGACAGGTGGTACTTTTTTATAATGTTGGGTAAATTATGTGTTATGTACCTAAACTATTAGTTTTGGTCTATTTCAATACCTAAACTTTCAATTTTTCCAAAAAATACCCAAAGTTTAGTTTTTGTTTCATTCTAGTATACATGTTCAAAATTTAACATTAAGTTTTAAAAAAATATATATGAAAATTTAGGTACTAAAACAGACCAAAATCGATAGTGTAAGTACTAAATGTGTTAAATTTTTAATAGCGAGGGTACTAAAATAATACAAAAACTAAACATTATGTATAATTTTGAAAGAAAAAAATAAAAGTTTAGATACTAAAACAGATCAAAACTGATAGTTTAGGTATTAAATGCATGGTTCATCTTATAGTATTTTATATATACACGTGCCTTTAGTTCTGTTTTTACAATATATCGACTAAAAATATAAATTAATAATTTATTTAATATAAACATTATTTTTATAGTTAAATTATAATAAATATTATATTTAGATAATGAATAATTATACATGCCGACATTACTCACACTTTCAAATGGCTTATCTAAGGCTCGCTTGGACGGGTCCAACCTTATTGAGCTAAATTACATTTAAAATTTGTTATCGTCAACTGTAACTTTTGGTCTAAATCGATGAACTGTCAATGATCAACAAGATAAATTTTGTTATTTAAAATTATAATTTTATAAATTATAATTTGTTTGACCGATATTAAATTTGATATATTTTTATAAAATTTTAAATCTAATTGATAGAAAATTTTATTATTAATCTAAAATTTTTAGATTTGATTATAGATTTTAAAAATTATAAAATAAATACTATATTAATCGATTGTAGTAAATATATCATTTGATTTATGGATGGTAACAAACATGTTTCTTTATCGTTAATTGTATAATGAAGGTTAAAATTTTAAATTATAATCATGTTCGTTCTATTCATTGATTTTAACAACAAGATCAATGATAATCATGTCACTCAATTATAGTTAAAAGCCAACGGTTGTTGCACTCTTACACGAAGAATGATTTGATTATTACAATAGATAAATAGAATGAAAAATAGAGTGACTTATTGAAATTAAATTGTATTTTAAAACACTAATTACGTGGAGTTGGTGTTGTTACTTGATTTTGTTGTGATCCCAAATAAGATTCTATCTACTAAAGAGTTTTTTCTTTTGACCTCTTAGTTCCTAAGACTTCGTCTTAACTAATTCGGATCGATCCAAGTCGCACACATGTTTTTGGTATGTGAGTCTAGCAGCAGAGATTTTCTTCATACACAAAGACTCGAGCTCGAGACTTGCTTAAACAACATCAAGCTGCTTACAACTTGAACTTACATTTTCATTTCAACTTACAAACCCAATATCAAAAATATTAAAATCTAATCAAATAACATGAGCTAATGATAGATATAAACAGACAAAAATAAAAAAAAATTATTTTTGATAAATCTACGATAATTATAAGGTAATATATGTTCAAAGATAACTTTAACCCGAAATCTCAAAGAATAATAACAATTCTTTTACCATAAAAATCGCTAGATTTGTGAAAAAACAAATAAAATTAAATTATAAGATAAAAGGGAGAAAATAATAAAAAAAGAGAAAATAAGAATTATTTAAATAATTTAACCGTGTCAAGCTATCGAGGTGAAAGCTAATAGTTTAACCTATATCATATTTTTTTCGAAAAATTATCCGATGGAATTGTCATCGTGTCATCCGTGATCTTAATAAATAATATTATTTTATTTTATTTTATTTTCAAAATAAATTTTCACAACTTTTTTACTTAGCTAGATTCATCAAATAATTTTCCTATTTTTACTGCATTGCTAATGGTAAACGAATCTCATTGGCTAATTTTCTTTTTTAAGTTTTGGGAAACGAACGGCAGAGGCGCTGATACCGGAACTTCCCCCTGCCTGTAAAATTTCACATGATCCTATCACAGAACCAATGAGATGAGATGAGATGAGATGATTCCAACAGCCTCCTGCTCTGCTGCACCTGAATGCCTCGGGAATTTGGAATGATGCAATGCCATGCATTTTCCACCAATCAAATAATACTCTCTCATCATTTCCCAGCATTTTCTGGGGAAACCAAATATTTTCCCTCTCATATCATCCAACTTGCATCACCAAGCAAGATTCTTGTAGACAATGTAACTTGTTAAATACAAATATTACATTGTTCCCCCCCCAGAAAAATAAACTGAATCTGTCAACGTCCCCCACAACCAACAGCAGTGATGTATAAGTCATCACCCATTGATGAAAGCTAAGGAAGAAGATGATCCAAGCCAGAATATCGACTTTTCTTCCCCCCATTATTCTTCCATTTCAAACCCCAAGCTGTCATCTTTTCATAATGCTGTTTATGCAAATTCCTGGGTTTTTTTTTGCACAAAAATTACTGTCATTTTTTAACCATTTTTTTTCTATGGGTGTGTTCTTCAAAGTTCAAAATTGCCCAACACTTCGGTTCTTGAGAAAGCATCATATGTGATATTGCTTACAAGTGCAAAAGCATCAAAGTGCATCATAGATTATTAACTTAGTAAAGTGAAGACCAAAATGACAGATCTTCCACCGGTAATTCAAAATTACATGAATCGCCATGTGCATCGTAGTAACAGTCAAGTTCGAATTTTGGGAAGAACAATGGTGGGTGCATGTGCAGCAAGTTCTTCCTTAGATTATCTTCATCATCTTGCGAAATATCAGATTGATCCGGTTCGAAAACGTTCGATGAATTCTCCGGCTTGATCATCGAATAATGATGATCGGAGTCGAAAACATCGCTTTTAGCCGAACAAGCTTCTTCCGGTTTACATGCCAACAACGACACATTGGGTGCGTGTTCAAGAGGTGTCTTGGATGAATTCATGGCTTCAAGAGATTCCAAATTCTCATTCCCTTTCTCTCTATTCAACAGCTTCTCTTTCAGTTCAAGCACCTATCATGGATTGAAATTTTTTTTTGGAACAAATCAGTTTGAGCAAACCAATTAACCATTAGAGCAGGTTAGTGATTCAAAATACCAGAAATGCTCTGTTGGTTTTACCTCATTTCTCAAATTATCTTTTTCCTTGAGGAGATTCTCGTAGTCAGCCTTGAGCTTCTCGTAGCTAGCTTTTATGGAATCGTAGTCTTTTTCAAGCTGTTTGTTCTTGAACCGAGCACGCCGGTTTTGAAACCAGACTGCAACTTGTCGGGGCTGTAGACCGAGTTCAGTTGCGAGTTGCAACTTCCTGTCTGGTTCGAGTTTGTTTTCAACCTCGAAGCTTCTCTCGAGCAACCCAACTTGTGTGGCGGTCAACCGCCTTTTCTTCCCCGGCGGCTGATACGATCCATCAAAATCATCGTCCCCATTGTCTTCTTTGTCAACCGGTTGGAAGAATCCGGTTTCCATTCCATCAGCATCCTCGTAACTAATCACCGGCTGTTGACCTGAACAAATCGGACGGCGGTCACACAAAAAACAGATGAATGCACGATCACAAGTAACTAGACAAAACCCAGAATTGGTTCTCTCTTCTTTCTTGGGCATAAGTAATCAAACCCAGAATTGAGATTTAAGCCTGCGAGGAACAAGAAAATTACCTTGCAGAGCAGAGGAAGAAGAGGGTATCCACAAAGACTCCATAACCTGGGAAGAACAAGAAAGTTGTTCACTTTGAACCGAAGCATTCATGTTTAAACCACCACAGATTTGCCACCCTCCATATTCATCTATAAACATAAAAATTCATAAGTTCTGCAAAATTTTCTTTATGAGAATCAAACACTGTAATGTGAAAGTCTGGTTGCTGCAAAAGCTTCATACATCCATAAAATCACCAGGAAAGAGAATGGCCAAGCTTGAAACCGTGAAACCCAGAAAATGAAAAACAGAAAACGCAAAAGTTCCTCTTTCTAAGTTGAAAATTTTCATAAACACAGGGAATCAAAAGTTGAAAACTTTAAAGAGAGATTCCCCTTCTGAAGCTTGGGGTGGGAGGGCCTATGGGCTTTATATCAAGCTTCAGTTGGCTGGCGTGATTTCCCCCCTCCTCGGAGATAGTGGAAGGCGTGAAGTGGAATTACGTCATGAATTCGGTGTAACGAGCTTTCTCCTTCCTCAATAAGTCGGAACCACTTTGACATCAACTTCACAAACAATGCAATTATAGCTAAACTTTCAACCCAGAGTTAAACTAATATGGATGGCATACAATTCAGCAGCCACGCTCGTACATGTACCAAATTGAGCCACAACCCTAACATCTGATTTTAATAAGTGAGTTTCTGAACGAAATCATTTTACGTATACAAAAACTTAAACTCAATATCTTATTTGAGCGATATCAAATTGTTTACTACTTAAACTAAACCCGCTACTTATTAATTCTATTTTTTTAATTAATCCGATATCATCTCAAATTTTATTTTAAAAAAAATTCAAAGTTCAATTTCACTTACTTTGGCCTACTTTTTCTTTGCCTTGAATATCTTATGTGCGATGTGTAATGTTAACTATGTATGTGATTTAATATCAAGTTGTGGTGTAAATTTTGACCAAAACAAGCCGTTCGGCATGGCCACATAGAGCAGATAATTTTCAAGAATGGGGACTCTTACAGTACAATTGTTGACCAAAAAGTACCTTTGAACTCGAATGACACTATAGCAGGGACAATAAATATCGATCTGAGTATGTGGACTGAATCATAGATAGTCTAACAAAGAATTCATTAATATTTACAAATGTATTTTTTTAATAATTTGGGGTAAGTCGCTAAAGAATTTACATTAATATTTACAAATGCTAATATTTAATTTCTTTTTGAATTTTTTTATTAATTCCTTTGACTTTTTTATACTTCTATCAATAATTTATCCTTAAAAATCTCTTATTTAAAAATAAAAATTTAAACATATTTCATAAATGTACATGTTATTTATTTATTAAATAACATATAAACATAAATTTTGTGAAGAAATTTATAAATTTATAAATATTTGTAACTAATATGCATCGCAATATTATAAAAAATTATAATAAAATTTAAAAATAAATTCGAAGATCTCAACTCAACTGAATTATAAAATAAAACTCGAAAATTTAAGATCTTTACACTTGATTCGATCAAATACACATCCTTATTAACAATGATCAATTATTCGATTTTCGAATAATCTCTGAGATGGTTTCTGTCAATCGGAATCTGGTTAGTGTCGATTTCTTAAATCATGGTTTTCTTTTTCACCCCCGAAAATTGGTATATGGTGGTGAGAACTTTGTTTAGAGCATCTCCAACGCTGCTCTACTGTGGCGCATATCGCCACTGTGGCGTGCTCCAGCGCTGCGTCAAACTCAACTCCACTTTGGAGTTTCATGAAATAGAAACGCTACATGTAGCGTACTACTGTAGCAACGCTACAAAAATTTGTTTTTTTTTATTTTTAATTAAATTATAAGATAGATAAAAATACATTGAAATTAGATAAATAATCATACTACTTTTTTTTTGTAACTTTTCTGATTTTTTATATTTTTTTCTAATTTTTTTAAATTTGTAAAATTAATATTATAATAGTTAAATATTGTGAATAAAGTAGAATTAATGGTAACATAGAGATAGCGCTGGAGATGAATTACTGTTTCATCTCTAGAGTAGAGATAGAGATACTCTAGAATAGAGATATAAATACTCTAGAGTAGAGATGAGAGCTGAAGATAACCTTAAACCAGAAGAAAAGGGATATTATTTGGATTTTTTCCCCAAAAGAAAGATAACAGAGGACCACAACTTTTCATTTATTTATTTGTTTTAATGTGATTTTTCTTGTCTCCAACTTGTTTGTCGGGGAGTTGGTCTCTTCTTTATGCTTAAGGGCAGTACGCAGAGGATTAGGACAACTCGGCCTTGGGGCAATGCATTAAAGAAAAGGTTGGGGGAAACAATAAATATCTTTCAAGTTCGTGAGTTAGGTTTGGTTTTTCAAAAGCATGTAAGAAAATCACTTTGAATAATTGAATCTTTGTTTATTTAATAGATTTTTTTGTTTTAATTAGGAATATTATTTTTATTAATCTAAGATGATTATAAGTGGTAATATATGTTTTAAAAATTCATAACTATTTTATAATGAACGTTTAAATACACTGCAGTCGTCAGTGTTTAAATTCGGGGCCTCTAAGGATAACAATCACCACTTTAACCATTGAGACAACTTGATTCGTGCTCTATCTGAAAGTTATTGATAAATTTTGAATCTAATCTTTTATAATAAAATATCATTAGATTGGATAAAAGTTTTTTTTCAAAGATGAAACAAATGTTTAACTAAAAAATCATCCGTTTATAATTTATGTACTTCATCAAGGAGACAATGTTTTTAATCACTAAAGACGGATGCATGATTTTATGTTAGAGGCGAACTTTCAAAATTTTAAGATAATGTGAATTTAATTTGACAAAAAATATTAATAAAAATAGAAAAAATATACGATAATTTTAAATGTTTAGGGATGTTTGCTCCCTCGATCTATCCCGAAAGTTGAGGGCAATTTCGTTTTTCAAAGTTTGGACCTTTGAGGCTTGAATCTCTTGATCTTGGATTCTTTTAGGGTGTCTCAAACCCTAACTTGGAGTGCATTAACTCCAAAGGGACAACTCTTTAAAATGATATTGACTCAATCTAAAGGGTTTGTTGATCCCACGAAGCCATTTAAGGACTCGGGCTCGGTGTGAGGACTTAATATTCTGGTGTTCTCACAGGCAGCCATCTGTTGCTAGATCATCTACAAAAGCCGAGCATCGGGCTGCTGCGTCCGCCGTTGCCGAAGCTTGTTGGCTCACGACAACCATTGTTTTGGGAGCTTGCTGCTTCTACCAAAGCTTTACCATCTATGTTCGGTTAGATAGAACACATTGAAATAGACTGTCATTTTATTCGCAGTTAGGATTTAGTGTAGTATTCGTTGTGTCGCGCATGTTAATAGCAAGGATCAACTTGATCTCTTCTATGAATTTAATTTCATTTTCCCCACCATAGTTGATTCTTCTAAGTTTTTTTGCTTACTCTCCAAGCCTTTTTCCTGCATAAATATTGCTATTGCTTATCAATAAAGGTGGAGAATGTTACGCTGCACCCACGTCGGATAATGGCTGGGTTGGACTCGTTTCATTTACAACACACATACTGTATAGATACAGCTGATCGAACACAGAATTTTAAGGGAGAATAATACTCATTTCAATCGACGAGTACTGATTTTCGGTTCTATTTGTTCAAATGAAAGGGAGGGGGGATAATGATAATTATGATCCCCATCATTGATACACGAAAAGTGAACCTATTGAAGAAAGCAAGTGTTTTTAGTTACAAATCGGATACAAAGGGGAAGTTAGGCAAAATTAATGGAGAGTTAAGCGAGCGTCGAGTGGCGTGGCTCCCTTCATTTACTCCTCCCATTTGCCCCACTGTCCTTCTTCGTCTATAAATCACCCTCCGCCTCTTCTTCTTCCTCCCCACTTCTCTTCACGCAAAAAACACCCTTTCCTCTGCCTCTCTCACCGCCTACAATGCCTGATTTCTACTCCTCTGTTAAGCTCAAGTATGTCAAGCTTGGCTACCAATACCTAGTCAATCACATTCTTACTCTTACTCTTGTCCCCATCACGGCCGGTGTTGTCATCGAAGTTATTCGGTTAGGTCCCCACGAGATTGTTAACCTATGGACTTCCCTTCACTTGGATTTCGTTCAAATCCTGTGTTCTTCTTTCTTCATCATCTTCGTCGCCACCGTTTATTTCATGTCCAAGGCTAGAAGCATTTCAATTACTCGATTCAATAATTGGTAATAATTAATCTGATTAATAATTAGAGCCTTATTTTAAGTTTAATCCCTTAGCTTTAGACTTTTCACATTCTAGCCCTTAAACTTTAATTAGATTTTCCAATAGACATAATTGATTAGATTAACAACTAGAGCCATGACACAAGATTTAATTTCAATATAGTCCTTTAATTCGGGGTGATTCGATTTGGGCTTTCTCATAAAAATGCCCAATTACTCAAATCAATTATTCGTTCCATAATTGGTTAAAATCAGTTAGGATTAATATTAGAGATTTCATTTTAGGTTTAGTCCCCTAGATTCTTTAATTTTCATAAATTGACACTTTAAGTTAGGAAATCATTTAATAAACTCACTTAGTATACTTAGGTTCATAAACTTGTTGATTAATTGCATTTCTTTTTCAAACACAAGAAATTGTTGACTTATTAAGGAATTAATGGTATAGTTCTCGCAATCATGCTCTATAGGTGACTACTAGTAATTCCTGAAGTAGGTCAACATCCTTTTAAAACCCCTTCATTTTTGAAATATCGAGGCAATGTCTGGTTATTAGGCACAATAATTGATCTCTCACATTCATGTTAGGGGTGAATATTATTGGCTTTAATAAACATACACCATATTTAACTTTGCATCCATAATGACTTTTGAATTAAATAAATCTTCGAACTCCAATTTTTCAAATTTTCAAATAGAGTAATCATCTAGGTACCAATTTATGGGCGTGTGGGGTGCTAAACCTTCCCCGCACGTAACTGACTCCCGAACCTGTTTTATGATTTTCGTAGACCCTAAACTTAGTGTTTTGATAAAAATAAAATGATTTATTAAATTACCAAATATTTTATGGTGTTCCAAGGCTACTCCCAACATTTCATAAAATCATTTCAAAATCATTTTAAAAACCCCATCATTGCAACTTGTCGGTCTTTTCTCCAAGGGGCCGGTTGCGACAATAATTTAATATATATCTTTAATTAATCAAATAATATTTCATCTTACACAGTGGCAGATGTATATAGAACCCAGGGTAGGCATGTTCCCACCTTAGAATTCAAGTTTTTTTTATGTTTGTTGTTCATTTTAATTAAGGTGTTCATCCTGAAATTTTATTTGTGTCAACTCATACGAATTTTTTTATTAATACATATGTGTCCACCCTAAAAAATATTTTCGGTTCGGCCTTTGATATTATAATACTATTTATGTGCTTAGATTTTTCCATTTTTTTCTAATAAAATGTCGAGTGCAATACCCAGCTAAACCCTGTGTTTTTAACACGCAACTGGTAAACCTTGCCGGTCATAAGCTAAGTGTTCCCTTGTAACAGAAATTATATCACACAAATTTGGTTGATTTACACTTAGGTTATAAATATTCATATACCTTTCTTATAAACGACCATATTTCGAGGGATGAACAATGAAGCTTACGGAAACTAAAACAAAAATGGCACCTGATGATCATTTGAGCCCCACGACGGGCCTCAACGGGCGTCGGATCCGGGAGCACGCGTTGGCGTGCTTGAAATGGATAATGTCACGGGTGTTCACGGTGTTACTAAGTGCGACGGCGATCGTGCTCCGGTGGTCATTCTCTAAAGCCTCAAACGCATGTCGCCTTTGCGGACCTTGCTGTGGGAAATTGACGTGTTGTTGCATCCGGCGTTGGATTCGGAAGGTCGCGATGCCGTGCTTGATATGGATGATATCGCAGCTTTTCAGGGTGTTACGGAGGATGACGAAGATTACGCTCCGGTGGTCTTTCTTTAAAGTCTCGAACGCAGCTTTTAACGGAAGTTGGAAATATGCGTTGTTCATGTTTACGGCGGCAGTGCGGCTGATGCGACTGGCCGGTGAAAAAATTAATTAGCTTTCGATAAGCTTTTAAAGAGCTATGCTTATGGAGTTTGTCCGGCTAAATCTACGAGATAATATGTTAGAATTATTTATTTCACGAGATAATGCTATCTCCATATTATTTATTGAGATAGGATGAAATTCACAGTACAACCGTAGGTCGCCATACCGTCCTCGCGAGTTGTTGAAGGTCGCCATGCATGCATGGTTGGAGGTCGCCATGCAATCTAACCAAGCAAGGTCGCCATGTGATTGATGCGACCAAGCTGATAAGAAAGAAATAATGAGAGTTGTGTGGCCCAAGTGTTGTAAAGTTGGTTTCACCTACGTTTGTTTTCTTTTCCTTTTGGCAAGTGAAAGTTGAATTTTTATTTATTTTTATTTTTATTTCAAATTTTGAAACACATGTCATGATCTTGCAGCCCCATACAACTCTCATTATCTTCTTTCTTACCAGCTTGGTTGCAGCAATTATATGGCGACCTTGCTTGGTTGGATTGCATGGCGACCTCCAATGCATGCATGGCGACCTTCAACAGCTCGCGGGGACGGCATGGCGACCTACGGTTGCACTGTGGATTTTACCCTATCTCAGCAAATAATATGGAGATAGCATTATCTCGTGAAATAAATAATCCCAATACATTATCTCGTCGATTTAGCCGAGTTTGTCCATGGCGATCTACGGCAGCAAAATAGTCTACGCTGTTAAATATGGCAATATATATAATACATTTCATATTTATAAAAGTAACTAAAATTCTACATTTTGATCCTTTCCTCCTTGTGCGTCTCTTGCTCTACCATGAAATCAATTTCGCTAAGATAAAACAACCTCCAAAATTACCATGTGTTTTAAGTGATTATACATTTATAAGAATATATAAGCATTTATAGTAAATATTACCTTATAGTCATTCTATATTAATAAAAGAAAGTTACCACAAGTTGAAAACCCACCAATTAACCTGTAATTTTTCGTATAAATTGAATACAAATAAAATTTTAAGATGAACATAATTAATAAACTAAATAACTATAAAAAATTCTAATTTTAAGGTGAGCATCTATCAACTCTGAATCCCGTTTACATCCGCAAATAAATAAATATATTTTAATAAAAAATAAAATTTTAAGATGAACATTTGTCAACTCTAAACCTTATTTACATCTAAATCAATGGTAATTAAAGATATTGTTAATTGAAGTAAAACTATGTTAACTAATAATTAATTATATTATCATTCTGAGACAGAGAAATAACAACCAACGTGAGGGTTTTTTCTTCTTCTTCTTGTGTGGTTGATTTTTAGGCACTTGAGAATAGATCTCCATATCCTCTTATCCAATTCACCTCAATTCTCATGGAGAAATTATTTTATGGTATCGGTTTATTAAGTCATTTATAGTTCAAGCGAATTACATCCGTTAATTTTAAAATAACTTCTAAATAATTGTTCACTCTTTATTTACACGTAGAAGAAAGATGACGATTTATTTTAAAAAAAGATGAATAATATTATTGATTGAGACTATAAATAACGTGTTAATCCGGAATTATCTAATAAATTTTCATCCTCCTGAGTTGACTGCATTCTATATGTTATTATCGTGTAATTTGTGAAAGTTATTGGCTCGGTTTTTCTATTTTTCCACGGATTTAATGTCTTTGTCGGTTAAGACTAGAGGTCTAAATCAGTTTATGAATTAAAATATATATTAATTATTAGTCATAGTTTGCGGTCACAAATAATCTATTAATACTCATTAACTTAAATTAAATATATAATTAGAATATTTTTTTATAATCATTAACATAAAAATATTAGATAGTTGAAATCATATTAGGATTATACACGAAAAATATCTGAACTAGTCCATAAAACTCTAACAAAAGACTAATATGAACATGTGTGATTATATTGAAAAACGAACCACAATATGATATTAAATTTTTGAGAGACCATCGATAATCACAGATTAAAATAGAGTGTCGTGAGAAAATTAATTATAAACGTAAATTGTACATCCAAATCTAATCCAGTAATCTAAAGTATGAAAGATTAACATGATGATAAAGATGCATCATTTTGATTAGTCGAAACAATGTAAAACTTAATCTTAAGAAAATTAAACGAAAATAATAATCCAACGACAGATATAGTGAGATGTAGTTGTACCAAGGGAACAACGACCAAAAAGCATCGAGAAAGAGGGGAAACGGATAAGGCAAGTGAACAAAGGGGACCGGAGAAAGGGATCCGACTAATCACAACAACAGGTAATAACGCAGCTGGTAGAAGACTCACAGAAGTGTCGTTTTCAAAACCCTAGCAAAGACATTGACACAAGGATGGAGTCAAATGCCTCATTCTCATATCCATGTAGCCATGGACCCACTGAAAATCCCTGGATTAGAAAGCCAGCCAATGAGAAGGGAGAGATTAGGATCAACTTTACATCATCAACCAATCAAAATCCAGATAAGGCCTTGTGTGGACCCAAAGGGCAATTCAGTACTGTTTGAATGGACCCAAAAGTGCACCAAATGGACCCGGTACCACTTTACAAAAAGGTCTCGGAAAATAAAGCACCAAATTCAACATTCCCCTGTTGCTTCTTTGGCTTGATTGATGTTATAATCTCTATGCTTTTCGAATCCCCATATTTTTTTTTTAATTTAAGTTGAGAAAGATGGCGAACGCGGTTGTTGCTAGAAACGTTAGAGCTTGTGATAGCTGTATAAAGAAACGTGCACGTTGGTACTGTACTGCCGACGATGCTTTTCTTTGCCAGGCCTGTGATTCGTCGGTTCATTCGGCGAATCCGCTTGCTCTTAGACACAAAAGAGTTCGCCTGAATACTGATTCTGTTAAGTCCTCCGGCGATGATGAAGTTGTTCCGCTGGAGAGGTTTTCACCGTCGTGGGATCGAGGGTTTACGAAGAAGGCAAGAACAAGGCGACCCGTTCATACGAGAAGGAAGAACAACCAGGTTCCTGTTGTGCCGGAAGTCGGGAACGATGAGGTATCACATGAAGAGAATGAAGAGGAGCAGTTGCTTTATAGGGTGCCCATTTTTGATCCGTTTGTTGCTGAATTATGCACTTCGACGACGTCGAATGATGCAGCCGTGAGTGCGGTGGGAAACGACGTTGAAACGGCGGATGCTACCACCGCGACCGAGTCCAAAGCTATCTTGGGTTTTAATGGACAAGATGTGGATTGCACGCATGGGTTTTTCCCTTCCGAGATGGATCTTGCGGAGTTTGCCGCCGACGTCGAGAGTTTGCTCGGTAAGGGCCTCGAGAACGAGTCATTCGCAATGGAGGAGCTGGGGCTAATCGACTCCAAAGAGGATTTTAGAGAGTGTTCTTTGGGGAACAGTAAAGTCAAGGTTGAAGATGAAGCGAGTTTCGAAGCCGGTATGGCGAGAGAACCGTTTGAGGTAAGCTTCAACTATGATTCTCCGGCAAGCTGTGGCGGCGACGAGTTCGTAAAGCAAGAAGCGGCTACACTGAAGAAGAAGAAGAAAACACTTTTGAGCCTAAACTATGAAGCTATAATCTCAGCCTGGGCATCTCAAGGCTCCCCATGGACGTCCGGCGGCCGACCAGATTTCGACCCCGACGAATGCTGGCCTGATTGCACGGTAACTAAGCATAACCTTTCTACTTACTTTCTCTTACGCATCATTCGACATATAATTTAGATATTAGGTGTATTGGTGATTACAATAGTTGGTTTGAAATTTGCAGGGAAATGGTGGAACAGAGGTTCACCATAACTATAGTGGTTTGATCGGGCAAACGCCGGCAATGGGGGACGGAGGAAGAGAAGCGAGGGTGTCGAGATACAGAGAGAAGAGGAGAACGAGGTTGTTCTCGAAGAAAATAAGGTACGAGGTTCGGAAACTGAACGCCGAGAAGAGGCCTCGAATGAAAGGGAGGTTCGTCAAGAGAGCATCGTTTCTTGTTGGTTTTCCATTGCACAACAACTAGTCTACCTGCTTCTTCTTTTTAAACCATTCGATTCCCTTTTGTACTCGGCAGCACCGGCGGTGAAACTAATAGTGCTTAGTTCCTGGTAAATTACAAATATCATCACTAAACATTACTCTCTCTCTATTTTGCTCACTTAACTTCAAAAGTTTTCAATTTTCTCACTGAACTTTATACATTGAATTTTTTTCTCTCTGCCGTTAAATAGTTAACGACGTTAGAAAACGAAATTTTTCACCAAAACAACATAGTTTTGCATCTATATAAAGTCAATTTATAACGTCGTTAGTAAGAGAAATATTGAATGACAAAAACACTGGATATATCATGTTCAGTGATGAAATTGAAAATATTTAAAGTATAATGAGTGAAATAAAAGAGAGAGTAAAGTTTAGTTATCAAATTTGTATTTAACCTAAAAAAATAGTTATTAATCATTGTTATGAAACCTAAAAAAAAGATAGTTATTAATCATTGTTATGAAATTATCAGTAAATTTATCGTTTTATTATAAACTATTTATTAAATTTTATCGAACTATTACATATTGTTCATTAAATTTTATTAAAGTGTTACAAAATGATTTAATTTATCAAATTTTTTTCGTTTATTATAATATCACGATGATCATTTTATAATAATTAGATATATTTAATATAATTTTGTGATTTTTAAAAATTTAGCAACTAAAACGATGATTTGAACATAGTTTAATTACCTCTCATGTACATTCCCTAATGTTTTTGTCCCCGTTATTTTTTAATAATAAAGGAATTTAGATAAAATCTATAATTTAATGGGAAAATTGTGCAATGCTTAACAAGCAGCGATGAGCACCATTAACGACGAGTACCATTAATTTAATTTAATTTATAAAAGTTTAAATCCTAAAGGACTCAACATACAATTATAAATTAGTTAAAAATTTAAAGATAAATTATTTAAAACAAAGGATAAACTATTAGTGGATGATCCAAAAATTTAAGAATGAATGTCCAAAATTTTAATTTTCTATTCTAGAAAATAATGGGTATGCAAGAATTTTAATTTTTTTTTCTTTTTTCCTTAACACATTAAGTAAAATTTAATCATTTTTCCAAAATAATGGGATGCACATAGCCTCTATGGGGGCTTAATGCATCCGTCATCGTAAACTATACCAGTGACCACTAACTATTGCCCCTTTTCATTTTGATCAATATTTTTAAAATTTTTTAATTAGGTCTCTCAACTATTTAAATGCATTCAATTAAGCCAGTTACCGTTAATATTTAAGTAAGAAACTGACGTGACAGTTAAAATATTTTGTATAATTACACATTTAAACCCGATTGGGCCTAAAATACCACATTAGGTTGCTTAGGCAGCCCCTGATCCTCAAAACCTATTCATTTTCCTTTCAAATGTACTGAATGGTATCATAATAAAACATAAACAACAGTTATAAAAACATTTTTACAAAACCGGAGCTCCGTGACGCATGATTTAATAATACATCATGAAGTTTACAACTCAAATACATAAGTAAGGTTCTATGAATACACATGCCCAATAAAGCTACAGTACAATACTCTGTTGGAGATGCTGGAAGTCCTGCGGCGACGGTGCTCCATGAACTTCTAAAGCTACGAACCTGCCAACGGAAAACATCCGAATGTTGTGTTGAAAAGCCAGTAGTATAATCACTAATCTAGAGTAGCATATGAATTTCATAAACACAAGCATGTTGAAGACATGATACTAAGCAGTAGGTACAAGCATGATTCCCATCACTGCTACCTACGTAAGGTCCTCCAGTTCTATATCTCAAATATACGCTTCATGTTTCCCTTAGTCTTCACTAAGGGCCCCTCCATGAGTATAAAAGTACTAAGTCTCTAACCTCATTATCATCTTATAATGCATCACCATACCAAACATAATGACGGTACCCGATATCGCAGAGACATCAGTACTATCACTCAACAATAAGTAAGCATAGTGGTGTAGCTTGGGGTCACATAGTATCACAGAACTCACCTCTGTTTGCTTAATAGGGGTACCTTGGGTAGACCAGGGTCACACAACATCAACTTCTCCCAAGTATCTCAGGTGAGGTCCGGGTCACATAACATCGGCACCTCCCAAGTATCTCAGGTGAGGTTCGGGTCACATAGCATCGACACCTCCCAATACCTTATGCTAGGTCCGGGTCACATAACATTGGTACCTTGCCTGTCTAGTCTACTCCTCTTAAGTACTCGGAACGTGCTTGGATCACATAACATCAGTACCACGTTCAACTAGCTCTAAAGTGTATCTTGCACTGACTTGGATATATCCGAATATCCTATGCACTCGAGACGATCGTCCTACTGCTAAGTTAGTCATGTGTCCTTGTCGTTTCCTGAGCGACACACAAGGGCATAAGTCGTATGGAATCTTACCTTATAAGGCTTTTATGGTTATCACACAATTAATTTTATTATCTCATTATTATTATAAGGCTCTCATCTAGAGCTACGCCTTAACACACGTCAACTGATGCCACACTGGAGCAGGCGAAGTAGCTTGATCACTCGCTACTAAACTTATCGAAGTCAGGTGAGGTCATATCCCCTTCACCCGAGACTATCCCGCTCGTCCCCTCTCCTAAGACATTATGGGAGGTGTATTATTACTTATAAGGTATTTTACTCATTTCTACCTCCGAATAGGTCTATAAGCATTTCACAATTTCCCGATGATTATGGTGTTTATAGTTCACTGACTGATCCACTGGTTAGCCTGATACCTGACTCGGGCTCGTTACTGGGTAACAACACTCATAAAGCTCTTATCGTACTTCTCTCAATACCCCTTGAAGTAGTTGACATCTTATCCATTTTTGGTTCATTGACGTTCTCGAAGCACCACGCTCTTCGTCGATATTGAATCTGACATGTTTATCGTACCGCTCATCGGGTATCTCATGTATTAATCCTCAATCCCAACCATACGTATATGTCCTCAATTGAAGATACTCTAGTATATTATGCTTAATATGGTTACACCAGGTATAACTTACTCCTACAAGTGTTTTTAGGTATGTTGGGTCATTTATATCCCTCACAGACTAAGTCTTACTATTACGGATCGTCTTTAGATCTTACGGATCTTAAAGGGGTCAAAAAAACATTCAACAACACTTAGGATCTTTAATGAATGCAAATCCATCCTTGTTCATTAAGCAAAACAAATAAGGGATCGATCCTTTTGAAAAGGAGTCGATCCTTTTAAAAAGGGGTCAATCCTTTACTGGAAGAAACTTTGGGATGTATCCCTTTGATCGAGGGATAGATCTTTTTCTAGGAGTGAATTGCTTAAGTTGAGGAATCACTTAAAAATCACTCCAAACACATGGGTTGGTTTTTAAACTTATTGTAAAGTTTTAGTAAGTTATTTAGGGTCATTAGGCATCATTAAAACATGTTGTTAACACCTAAAACGTGATTTGGTTGAGAAATCAAAGATGAACCCTAAAATGCTCAAATCATCAAACCCTAGCAAAAACCATGGATTTATAAAACCTTAATACTCCAAAGGATTAGAAATACACTACCATGATGCTTGAATCCTGAAATGAACCTCATTTAGTTAGAAATCAACCTCCTCAAGGCTTGGATAGAGAAACCCCCTCTTTTTCATGCAAACAAAACCCAAAGATGAAGCAAGAAAAATAAGTTTGAATTTATAAATTTCACAGGTCCACTTACCTCTCGGTAAACCCGAAACTACTAACCCGTAATTTGGGGTGTTACAAATGTTACTTATATTCTATCATTTGGTCATAATTTTAATAAATTAAAATAAACTTAATCCTCAAATCTTTAATTTTAAAAGATTTCAAAAGTTACAACATATTCTATATTTATAACAAAAGAGAATTTTACTAGACATTCTATTTATGGTTCTCAGAAGCATTTCGTCAATGATACCATAACCTCTTTTGGTTTTAAGGAAAATATAGTTGATTAGCCCATGCATATAAATTTCGCTGGACAAAATTTTTATCCTACTACTATTTGTAAATGACATTCTACTAGAAAAATGTGATATAATCTAACCTGTAAAACTAAGAAATTTATATCCATTAAATTTCTAATAGAAGAATATGACATATATTTCTTTCACGTTTGACACATTCTTTCTTTAAATAAAAATTCATCTCCTACCATAAAGTTTATGTCCATCTTTAATAAAAGTGTATACTGATAAGATCTCGGTGAACTTAGCATGGAAAATTTTGCACTAAGAGATTAACCTATATCAAATGGGCGATAAATTTAGTTTGCTTTAAATTTAATATAATAAATTATTGCTTGAGTTATTCAATTTTTTTAGAAAAAGTTTTGTTAAATTTTGTTTTGTAATAATATAGAATATGTCCTAACTTTTAAAATCAAATAAATCAAAATAAAAGTTAAATTTTTTTTTGGATAATTTTTGTTTTATTACCCAAGAGCAGTGAACTGCTTCAAAAGAACAATGAGTGTTTGGAGTACAAGGATTGTCCTAAATCAAAGATGGAAAACAAGCACAATCAAATTATACCCCATTGGTTACAAAGATTAATATTCACAACATCTAATCTATTGATAGTCCTCCCCCTTAGATGAAATCCAACAGTTTCCTTGATAGCTTTGAACATAACATCAACAGTGGAAGCTTTACCTTGGAAGATGTTGTTGTTCATTTCTTTCCAGATTGTGTAAATTAGAGCATTGGAAGAGATTTTAATTAAAGAAGTGAGGAGGGATTTGCCCTTCCAAGTAGCCATAGCCCAATCATAGAGAGTTTCCCAAGAAGTGTGCCTAAGTTGAATACCATTGATGTCAAAGATAGCAGACCATAAAGCAGTAGCAGTCGGACATTCAAAAATAAGTGATTTCGAGTTTCAGATCCAACTCCACAAAGAGTGCATTGAAAGTCATTAACTAGCCCCATTCGATGCAGCCTTTCTTTTGTAGGAAGGCGATCAAGGAAAGCCATCCATGCAGTTAGGCTATATTTAGGGATGAGGAGCAGAAACCAAACAGAGAGTGTCAGTGCACTTTTGGATTCTTAACTCTGATCTCATTCCATAAATCATTAGTTTTCTTGGAGCCAGAAAGCAAAATAGAGGAAGCTTCGTTTCTAAGTTTCAATATCTATTTTATGGGCCAACTCATGTTATTTTTTACAATTACAGAAGCCACCCACAAGGAACCCTCTCCAGCCAGAATACTCTTAATAAAGAGCATCATGCAAGCTTTGTTCCAAGTTTTCAGGTCTTTCAGACAAGACCTCCCTCGGATTTAGGCTTGAATATTTTCTGCCAACTAACTCTGGCGCCAGGAGCAGGTTTATCAATTCCCTTCCAAAAAAAATCTTGAACATAACTGATCAATCTTTTTAATGACAGAAAAGGGAATGAAGATTTGCCTACACCAATAATTAGTGATGCTAAATAATACTGCTCGAACGAGTTCCAGTCTACCAGCATAACTTAAAGTCCTACCAGACCACTGATGCAATCGAGCTTTAATACTTTTAATAAGAGCCAAGCAATCAGATTATGTAGTTTTCCTCATAGTCAGAGGGATCCCCAGGTATCTTATTGGCAATCTGCCAAGATTAAAATCAGTAAGCGATTTCATTGTCTCAAGGGAGGATAGGGAAACACCAGCAGAAAATAGTTCACATTTTGAAGCATTTAATTTTAGGCCAAACATTCCATAGAAAACTTCAAGGACAGAAGTGACCCCTAAGACTGAATCCACTGTGCCTTTACAAAAGATTAGGAGGTCGTCTGTGAATGAGAGATGAGTGAGTCCAATATGCTTACATTTGGGATGGTAATTAAACAATCCTTTTGATGCAGTCAGATTCAAGAGTTTTGACAGAACATTCATTGAGAGGACAAAAAGAAAAGGGGATAGAGGATCTCCTTGCCTTACTCCCCTAGCTCCTTTGAAATATCCAGTAAGGCTCTCGTTAAAAGAGATGGAAAATCGAGTGGTTGAGTAGCAGGTTTCAATCCAGGAAATAAAGAGAGGGGGAAGATTAATAGCTTTCAGCACAGCAGAAATGAATTCCCAGTTGAGGGAGTCAAAGGCTTTGTGCAGGTCGATTTTCAGAGAACAGCGTGGGGATATGTGCTTTCTGTTGTATCCTCACACTAATTCCTGAGCCAAAAGAGTATTATCAATAATAGATCTACCCTTAACAAAAGTTGTTTGGTTAAGGGTAATAAGGTTAGGAATTAAACTGGAGAGTCTGTTAACCAAGATTTTAGAAATTTCTTTGTAGAACACAGAGCAACAAGAAATTGGTCTAAAATCTTTGACCTTACATGGATTAGGAATCTTAGGAATCAAAGCAATAGAAGTAGCATTGAAGCCAGGAAGGAGGAAAGATTCCTTAAAGAATTGTTGAACAATAGCATTAATATCATTTTCAATGATTGGCCAGGACTTTTTAAAGAAAATGGGAGAATAACCATCAGGTCCTGGGGCTTTGTCATTCCCTTGGCTAAAGAATCCATCTTTGATTTCTTCCTTAGAGATATTAAGGTTAGCAGCTTGATTAGTAGACAAAGCAGATTGAAGAAGATTTTTAAGGAGGTCAGAATCAACACTTTTGACCATAGGGTCTGATGTGCCCAACAAATTAGTGAAGAATTTAATCACCTCAGAGGACATATCATCAAAATTTCAAGTCTATTCCCTTTATTAATTTATTAAAATTAAGACCAAATTGATAGAATATATAAGTAATAGTGACCAAATGTGTAATTATATCAAATATTTTAACTGCCACATCAAATTCATTGTTAAATATTAATAGCAAGTGGCTTAATTTAATGCATTTAAATAGTTGAGTGACCTGATTGACAATTTCAAAAATATTGGTCAAACGAAAAGGTGGTATAGTTAGGTGGTCACCGATATAGTTTACCCTTTATTTTAAATAATTATCTTTAAATTTTTAACTAATTATAATATACATTGAGTCCTTTAGAATTTAAATTTTTATAAATTAAATTAATGATGCTCGTCGTTAGTGGTGCTCATCGCTGCTCGTCGAACGTAGAATAATCATCAAATTTAATGTTAATTAAAATTAAAGTAAAATCATTTGTCATTTTACAACCGAATTAATTGATAATAAAAAATATTTTTTACTGATAAAAAAAATACAAAAGTTATATATTTTAAATGATTTGAATAGAACACGAATACCTTTAGGGGGTGTTTGGTTCAAGGATTGTGGGATTCTCATGGGATGGGAATCCCACATTCCCATGTTTGGTTGGCCGGTAATCTCATTTCCGGTAATGTTTTATTACCAATAGTAGATTTTTTGGGGTATATTACCGGGTTAGGTATTGTAACATTACCGGCGTTTTGGACTAAAATGCCCTTAAATTTTTATTTTTTTTTCGAAAAATCCTTCTTCCGTCATTGAATAATAAAAATTCTACGAAGGTTAAATTATAAATTTATCCTTAAATTATTTTAGTTTACAAAAAAAAGTCTATAATTAAAATTTTATATGAAGTTCAGGGATTAAATTTTTTTTACCCTTTCATTAAACCTTTTTTATATTTTTAATTTGTAAAAAATATATATAAATATTATGAATTTAATTTTTTAAATAAAATATATAAATATTTTACAATTTGTAATATTATACAAATATATAATAAGGACAATTTGGTCAAATATATATTTCAATAATCTTTTATTCCTTTAACCAAACACGGTAATCTTACATTCCTGCTAAACCAACAAAACACAAAATACAACATTCCCATTAATCTTATTCCCTGGTAATCTTTTATTCATACTGGTAATCTTACATTCCGTGAACCAAACGCACCCTTATTATTTGTATAAACAAAAGGTCGACATTTTTCTATTAAAAATTTTGAAATTTCACTATGCAAGAAATCAATTAATATCACTCGGTAACCATTTTAAATATACATCTATCTTACCCAACTCGAACGACCTCAATAATAAATGAATTGTTATTATTTTTTAAAATTCTAAGTTTAAGCATTAAGAATATTAAGAGTATAAATTTTAATATCAATTAATTAATTAAACGTATCTTTAAACAAATATTATTTTATAATTACTCATATTAATAAGAAAAGAGAAAATCGCCTCAGTGACCAAAAAAAAGTTATAATATACGATTTTAACCAACTTTTTTTGGATTTGCCAAAATGACCAACAAAATCGCAACGCGAAATAAAAATCGCAACGCGATCCCCAGAATCGCAAATCAGTTTCCAGAATCGCAAATCAGTTTCCAAAATCGCAACGCGATTCTTGAAAATCGCGATGCGATAGTACAAATTCGCATTGCGATTTTCCATAATCGCAACGCGAATATGAAAATCGCAACGCGAACACATAAATCGCAACGCGTATCCGTAAATCGCAACGTGTATCCGTAAATCGCAACGCGTATGGGTAAATCGCAATGCGTATCCGTATATCGCAACGCGTATCCGTAAATCGCAACGATAATACATAAAATCGCAACGCGTATCCGTAAATCGCAACGCGATATTTAAAGCGCCATTATAATCGCTACGCGTATTTTATTTTCAAATTACAAAAAGAATATTAAGACAAAATCCCGTAATCGCAACTCATAACCTAAAACTAAAATCACAACTCAGTCCATCTCCATCTCTCACTCTCTACGGCGAAGAAATCCGTCCCCATCTCCGAAGATTTCCGTCCCCATCTCCGGCGAAATCTCTCACAACCATTCACGGTCAGAAATCCTCACAATATTCAGAAATGGAAAATCAACCTCCGAGGGTTAGTTTTTTTAATTATTTTTATTTTGAAATGTTTGCATTATTGTAGGTTTTTCATATTGAAACTGATGATAAGTTTACTGGTCATTTCAATAATAGATTAACCATTTCACTTAGATTTCATTTCGCGTTACGATTCTGTCGTTGCGATTTTCATTTCGCGTTGCTATTCTCTCGTTGCGATTTTCAAGTTAGTATTTGTCTTTGTCTTTGTTCTGTCTTTTGGTTGAAGTAATGCAATCCATTCAAGTTTCAATTTGCAGAAGAGTCGCAACGAGATAAATGAAAATCGCAACGAGAGAATGACTGTCGCAACGAGAGAATCGCAACGCGAAATGAAATCGCAACGAGAGAATCGCAACGCGAAACCAAAATCGCATTGCGATTTTCATTTCGCGTTGCGATTCTCTCGTTGCGATTTTCATTTCGCGTTGCGATTCTCTCGTTGCGATTGTCATCTCGCGTTGCGATTCTCTCGTTGCGATTTTCATTTCAACCAAAAGACAAAACAGTGTTGCAAATTTTAGTTTCAAGAATAAACTACTTTTTATGTTTATTGTTTTTGGTATATCTTCACAGTGTAGTTTTTGGTATATCTAACTTGGTATGTTTATTATTTTTGTAGAAATTTTTTTCGGCTCAATTGACCTTGAGAAATAAAGTCAGCCTGGCCACTACAATTGCAAAGAAGCTTTCACCTGCTCAAAGACAATTGTGTGAGGAAACCTGCTTCGGGCCATGGCTGAGAGTACAGCATCCGGGTGGAGATGCTAATTTGACCCATTTGTGGCTTCAGACCATGACATCAAATCTACCCGACAGTATACAACGTGGTGAGGAAGAGATATGGTTTCATTTCCACCAGCGTATACTTGCTTTGGGCGGAAGGAGTTTGCTTAATCACTGGTCTACGATTCGGACACGATGATGTAGGCCGGTACACTCGTCATATCGCCCGCCCATCATGGTTATCCCGGGTTTTTCCGAATGAGTCAATGGAGAAGCCGAACCTACATGTCGACGACCTGAAGAAATTATTAATAAGAAAGCTGGTTTCACTCGGATGGAAGACGTCGATGTTGTCCGAGTATGCCTTCTACTACTGTGTATGCCGGCTTTTTAGGCAGAGAGGCCAGACAACCTATTCATCGGGAGCTAATAATATTGGTAAGGACCTGAATGCATGGAATCTGTTTCCGTGGGTCGTATATGGAAAGCTACCTGGACTAAGTTGTCGTCTGCCTTTGATGACCGTAAAAGTTTGCGGGGCGATGGGTCCAAATACACTTTGTCAGGCTTTGTTTGGGCCTTTAAGGTAAGAATTTCTATATAATGTTTCTAAAATTATAATTAATTATTAACAATTACTAATTTTGTTATTATATTGTTTGTAGATTTGGATATTCGAGGCTTTCCCAGCATGCGTACATATGCAATAAAAACGTCAAATGATATTCCCAGGGCTATTTCTGGAAGAGGAAAACTCTGTTGGATTGGGAAGACTTAATACCATATGCCACAATAAATAATGTAAGTTAACACACATACTTTCATAATATATAAACAGTTATTAATAGTAGACGTTTAACTTTGTTTGAGTTTTATATTTAGGAGGCCAACATTCCATTACAAAGACTGACACCACGGAGGAAGAGCTTGCCACTGATTGGTGGCAAGCTAGTCAGAATTTTTTTGATGGCACGGATGATGAGCAGCATCCACTTCCTCCAATTCGAGAGCCACCTCACCTAGAGCCATCACCCGATCGACCCGACTATACACCTCTAGAACGAGAGCCATCACCTATCCGTCACATCATCGAGCCTCTTCTCCACCATCACCTCATGATAGGCGACCGGCAAAGATGCCACGACTCCTATCTCCCTGTTCTCCACCCACCTCAACGGGATGAGTCAAGGGAGTTACGTGATGAGGTCAATGCCTTGCGTGAGGAGATCGGTACTCTACGCGATAACGATGGGCATGGCGTGTGGAGGTGTCAACTTTACGTGGTGAGGTTGCCTTACGTGAGATGATAGTATCGTTGCAGAATGAGGTTCATACTCTACGCAAACGAGGTAAGTTTAGATTTTCCATATTTAAACTTAATGATAAATTTACTCGTAATTTCACTTAGATTAGCCATTCACTTAGATTGCTTAGTAAATTTATTCGGTTGCTGCAATTTGCTAAACTGTGTATTTTAACACGAAATAGTTTTGTCTTTGTTTGTCTTTGGTTGAAAGTAAATTGTTCGGTTGCTGCAATTCTGCTAACTGTGTATTCTTTAACACTGTGAAATATATTTGTCTTTGTTTGTCTTTTGGTTGAAAGTAAATTTGTTCGGTTGCTGCCAATTCTGCTAAACTGTGTATTCTTTAACTGTGAAATATATTTGTCTTTGTTTGTCTTTGGTTGAAAGTAAATTTGTTCGGTTGCTGCCAATTTGCTAAACTGTGTATTCTTAACACTGTGAAATAGTATTTGTCTTGTTTTGTCTTTTGGTGAAAGTAAATTTGTTCGGTTGCTGCCAATTCTGCTAAATGTGTATTCTTTAACACTGTGAAATAGTATTTGTCTTTGTTTTGTCTTTTGGTGAAAGTAAATTATCCATTCAAGTTTCAATTTGCAGAAGAGAAGAAATAGTTTACTTTCGCAACACGAAACTTAAATCGCAACGCGAAACCAAAATCGCACCGCGAAATGAAAATCGCAACGACAGAATCGCAACGCGAAACCAAAATCGCAACGACAAGATCGCAACGCGAAACCAAAATCGCATTGCGATTTTCATTTCGCGTTGCGATTCTTTCGTTGCGATTTCATTTCGCATTGCGATCTGTCGTTGCGATTTAATTTCGCGTTGCGATTTGGTTTCGCGTTGCGATTTTAAGTTTCGTGTTGCGAAAGTAAAATTTTCTTCTTGCAAATTGAAACTTGAATGGATTGCATTACTTCAACCAATAGACAAAACAAAGACAAATACTAACTTCAGGGTATTAGTTTGAAACATATTTTCTTGTTATCTGATGCATTTTGAACTATGATAGAATAATGACTTGGGTGAATACAATGCAAGTTTGAAACATTGTCTTGTTTTCACTGTTTAAAATCATGTCTGTTTATTTATGATTTTTGTATTTAATTATTTAGCGGCCCGATAGAGTGGATGCTTCGTCGGGTTATGCTTGCACGACGGAGTTCACGCATCAGACAGCGTGCACGTGCTATTAAGTCTCCGTACACCCAATAGTGCGAAGACACCGCAAGAAGAAGCCCGACTCGCTGTCATCCCTCAAGAGTCCACTCCTATCGTTGAAGAGGCCCCCATATCATTCCTCGAGGAGTCCCCTCCCACGTTCAAGAGGCCACTGTCATCATTGAAGAGGTCCCCCACATTCAAGAGCCGATTCACATGGCGTCATATGTAGGCTTCTTGAGAAACCCTCTGAGTGCCGGACATGATGGATTCAAGTTGGCTCTCGTATGAGTTACCGGCCAGTACCATACCGGTATTGAAGAGGAGAGGGAACAACTACCGGACACAATTTTGGATAACACCCTTTGGGCTAAGACCGCAGTTGATTTTATCTACATGAGCGGAGCAAGGGGTGTTTCACTGAATATGCAAGCTCACCGATGATATCTTTTGTTGCTTGAACGGCCTTGGTGGGGTATTATTAGGGGTCGAAGACAATGGCTATTTCGATGGGGGGGGGTAGTCTTATATTTTTCTTATATTTCAATTTGATTAATTTTTTTTTTAAATTTATGTAAGTCACTAATATATGTCTTTTTTGTAAAACGCATATCGATGCGTGGGTGACACGTCTATAATAATAAAAACTTAAGAAAATAAAAAATACGATATACAATAATGCGACGTCTTTTCACGCCGTTCACTTGAAGAATGCACGAGATGAATCATTTGATTTGGGCAATGGACAAGCTAAACTTATCCTGCATGGTGGGAGGTCGATAAGGTTAGTATTATTTTAGATTGAGTTTAAAGGTTTTGAAATAAGTGCGCAAATGAATGAATTATTACTTATGATTGCAGGTGTTATCCCGTTTTGGAACGTAAACATTGGATTCTCGTCGAGCTCAGCTCCCATCCCTTAAGACAATAGTGTATGACAGCATGATAAATTATATCATTGGCTGATTTAAGAGATGTTATTAAGGGATGGAGCTCTCATTTGGCTAAATTCTTGGATGCGATCAATTATTGGACTCGTTCTGGAAACAAGAAGCCAAAGAAGCTCAATATTACAGTTATTAGAGACGAGACCGCCACACAAACGAGCGGAGCCAGAGGAGATTGTGGTCCTCGTATGCTTGGCGTTGGAGTTTGACGACGGGAAGCATCATAATTACATATCATTGGCTGATTTAAGAGATGTTATTAAGGGATGGAGCTCTCATTTGGCTAAATTCTTGGATGCGATCAATTATTGGACTCGTTCTGGAAACAAGAAGCCAAAGAAGCTCAATATTACAGTTATTAGAGACGAGACCGCGCCACAACAAACGAGCGGAGCCAGAGGAGATTGTGGTCCTCTCGTATGCTTGGCGTTGGAGCGTTTGACGACGGGAATCAAGTATCTACCTCCCACCGATAGAGATAAGCTGCAGTAGGCTTGTGGTTTCGGCATTATATGGCTAAATCGATATATACGAGACGCTGCCTACCTGCATCCGCGTTATAAAAATGTCCATAAACAATTGGTAAGTTTATATACTTTTGGTTTGAAAATGTTTGGTTAAGTAACTAGAATTCAATAATTTGCTGTTTGTAGGTTTTAGATGTGTAGAAAGTGTTGTTTGAACAAATGTTTGGTTTCTGCAGGTTAATCTCAGAAGTGAACTGCGTGAAAATGATGTCGAGCTGCAAAGTTGATTCAATAGTTTAATTGATTGTTTTTTGATTGTTTAATTGATTTGTAAAAGTTGATTCAATAGTAGATGATCGGAAATAAGAATTATTGCTTATTTTTTGGTTGATTTTGTTGATTTCAATCTGCATTATGTTGAAGGCAAAATGACTATCGCAATGCGAAATGAAAATCGCAATGCGAAATGAAAATCGCAACGAAGAATCGCAATGCGAAATGAAAATCGCAATGCGGAAATGAATCGCAATGCGTTTATAATTTCGCATTGCGATTATCTCGTTGCGATTTTCATTTCGCATTGCGATTTTCATTTCGCATTGCGATTCTTTCGTTGCGATTTTCATTTCGCATTGCGATTTTCATTTCGCATTGCGATTTTCATTTCGCATTGCGATTTTAATTTCGCATTGCGATTCTGTCGTTGCGATTTTCATTTCGCATTGCGATTTTCATTTCGCATTGTGATTCTCTCGTTGCGATTTTCATTTCGCATTGCGATTTTCATTTCGCATTGCGATTCTCTCGTTGCGATTTTCATTTCCGCATTGCGATTTTCATGTTGGGATTTTCATTTCGCGTTGCGATTGTATTTTCCGTGTTGCGATAGTCAAATGCATGCCTAATAGTGATAACAACTGAATAACAAGAGTTGGTTAAGTCAAAATGGTTGGCCTGAGTCATTATTCACTGAAAATGTTAAAAGTTCACACATAAAATCCACATAATACAACGTTTGCATTTAAAAATCACCTAAGTTAACAGTCTCAAAAGGTGAAGCCAATCGTGATTGGGATTTTAAAGATGATTGCCTTTTGCTTGACACCATATGAGCTTTGGATTTTGATGAGGATCCATATTTTGGTAGAGGAAAAGATGATTTTGATGGCACTGGTGATCCACATGTCAACCTTGTATGACCACTTTCCTTGCACCGACTACATGTCGATCTCTTTTTCTCTTCACCCTTAGACGGTATACGATCGTGACTTTTTGGTCGGCCAGGTAGCCTTCTGTCCATGGCTGGTGGCAAAACTGTTTGTAAGTCATCTGGTATGTCCCCACTCAGAAGGATGTGGAATAGGGTAGACAATCTCGGCATAAGTCTGTCGATAAACTTCTGTAGTGTAGCAATCCATAGCGTATGCGCTTGAATCATCTTGGTTTAAATGAAGAGCAACTTTTATAACATGGCCACACGGATAACCAGATGTTTGCCATTTCATACAACTACACGTCTTTGCATTTAGATCGACTAGCCCATTTAAGTTATTATCCAGTACTTGAACAAAGTGTTTGAACATGGTTCAACTCTCCATGACGTTGACTTCACAACACGTTTCGTTATCTTTTTTTCAGTCCATGGTGTAACACGATGTTCCAATGTTCCTGTAAATTAAATAAACAATACTTAGTAAAATATATAAATATGATAAGTTACGAATTCAAAGAAATAATACCTGCATGGTTTCTTTTCTTGTAGTACCACTGTTGAATAGAGGCTCGAAAAAACTCCATTAACATAGTAATGGGTAATTTCCGGGAATGACGACTTAGAGCGTTGATTGATTCTGCACTATTAGACGTCATGAAACCATATCTTGCTCCAAGTTGATGTACTCTTGACCATCTTTCAAACCCGACATCTTCTAGTGTTTGAGCACACTGAGGCAAAACACGTCTTAAACAATTTATATGCTTATTGAAATCCACTTCCCGATAAGCTTTTACAGCCTTCCAGTATGTCCATTTGTGCTTTTTTATACCAGCAGACCTTGATTTTAGATTTCTATACAAATGAACACCACAAAGTCCATGAAAAGCATCTGGGAAACACCTTCTAACAGCGTTGTCAATTGAGTTTGCCCTATCGGATATGATTGTCAGATTGCTAATAGGACCTATGCAATCCCTAAGATGCCCCATAAACCATGTCCATGAATCAGAGGTTTCAGATTTGCCAAACCCGTAAGCTATTGGCAATATCCCATTGTTAGCATCCATGGCTACTGCTAATAAGTTTACTCCAAGGTATCGACCTTTCAAATGTGCTCCGTCAACTATAATAACTGGGCGCATGCAAGTAATAAACGAACGAATCTACAAAATAATATACAAGAAATATAATCATTTAAATGTGAAATGCATGTAACTAACAAAAATGAGTCAACAAAATTATATTGATTTACTAACCGTAGCACCAATGGCGATAAACAGCAACTCAAAGCGTCCATCTCTATCTGTTTTGATATGAGTTACCGACCCAGGATTTTTCAGCTTTAAATTGTGACAATAAGCCGGCAGTTGGGCAAACGATGCTTCTGGCGACCCCCTCAACAATTCCAAGGCTAACATTTGGCTCTCCAAGCTTGAGAATATGATATACTAATCTTGAACCGAGCATTCATGTCAGTCATAATTTCATGTCCCCGATATACCCTGCCATTCAAAAACATTAACTCAGCCAGAAAACCACCCAACACCTTTTTGTTTGCCTGTCTATGGTGAGGAAAAACTTGGGTTCTTGAACATGTATGTTTATCAATAAAAGTCCTAACTTGAAACATTTTGCAATCTTTTATTCTCTTTGCAATCATACGCCACGTACAGTTTTTGTCAATCATACACCTTGTTTCGAAACGATCTTTGCTTGATTTGTTAACTTTTAGTTGATAGCCATCTTCCACACATTTCGTATATAAAGCTATCTTCAAGTCTTCCTTTGTATCAAAACAATCATCTTTCTTGATACGAATAACTTTTGTGTAACAATCAACTGCTTTCTTTATCAACTCTTCTTCCGGTATCTGAAGTAATTCTGGCATATTCCAGTTATACGCCCGTGGCATTTTCTTTTCTTCGGGGACTTTTTCTTCTTCTTTTTCTTCTTCAGGATTATATGAATTACAGATGGATGTTCAACATGTTCATTCACAGTCGTAACTTCCTCCTCATTATCATCAACATTACATTCTTCGGCAACGGCTGTTTCATCATCAAAATTCGGGTATTGACCAATATCAATATCATTACACGCATGGTCTGTTTCTTCTTCTGAAACATCATCAAAATCCGTGTATTGACCAATAAAAGTCCGGATATTGACCAAGACCAAATTTCGAATACTGACTAGTACTCACAATTTTTTCTGTTGGCTCATCATCGTCTAACTGGTCAATACGAAAACCGGAATTTGGTGCTGAAAGTTGATTGGGATTTGGATTAGAGAAAGGTTGGGGTTTTGAGAAAAACTTAGTTGATTACTACCCGCTACTGACCCAACAATACTACTTCTAGGTTCAACAACATACAATGTAACATCATCTGTGAAACACTAATGTAAGCAATGAATCGTTCAACATCTTCATTGTCGGTTAACAATAAACTTTACCATTTCTCTGATAAGATAGCCTAAATCCACTTAGGGGCTCTAAATTCAATTATTTGAAACACGTAGCATTAGAGTTTCATAAGTTAACTTTTGTAAAGACAATTTTAGTTGAAGATTCATGGGTAAAGGCATATATGTAAAACACCATGAACATTATCCCATGACCCTCCAAAACACAAATCTATCCAAACATGATCAACATTAGATGATTTCATGGTTGTAAATTAATTTACTAAACAGACGAGCTGCGAAACTAAAACCTGTTGCCGGATTGGGAAGGATGTCGTTGGATATAGGAACGGATGTCGCCGGAGAGAGTGATAGATGGAGATGGAATGAGTTGCGATTTAGGGATTTAGTTTATGATTTCAGTGTTATATACCCAAAATTTCAGTGTTGTGATTTACAGATTCTCGTTGCGATTTACGGATTATCGTTGCGATTTACAGATTCTCGTTGCGATTTACGGATTATCGTTGCGATTTACGGATACGCGTTGCGATTTACGGATTATCGTTGCGATTTACGGATACGCGTTGCGATTTACGGATACGCATTGCGATTTACGGATACGCGTTGCGATTTACGGATACACGTTGCGGTTTCGGATACGCGTTGCGATTTACGGATACGCGTTGCGATATACGGATACGCATTGCGATTTACCCATACGCGTTGCGATTTACGGATACACGTTGCGATTTACGGATACGCGTTGCGATTTATGTGTTCGCGTTGCGATTTTCATATTCGCGTTGCGATTTTCATATTCGCGTTGCGATTATGGAAAATCGCAATGCGAATATGTACTATCGCATCGCGATTTTCAAGAATCGCGTTGCGATTTTGGAAACTGATTTGCGATTCTGGGGATCGCGTTGCGATTTTTATTTCGCGTTGCGAATTTGTTGGTCATTTTGGCAAATCCAAAAAAAGTTGGTTAAAATCGTATATTATAACTTTTTTTTGGTCACTGAGGCGATTTTCTCATAAGAAAAACCTATACAACATCCTTCTTGCTACTAGAGAGACCCCCCCCTCAATCATATTAGAAATTTGCAAGTTGGGCAAACATCTGTCGGTCGTGATGTCTTTCAAATTAGAATATGGCGATCTCCCCAATTTGGAAAATATTTCTAAAATGGGAAATTTGCATAATTAGCTTTCCTTTTTTTTCATGAATTAATTAATAAAAAGGCTCTCACAATCAGAAAAATAGTTGTTCTATTAATGGTCGGTAGTGGTAGATCCAAAATTTAATTTCAGGGAGACAAATAAAATCGATAACAATCGACCATTTCACAATTACATTCAATGACTCTGTTACAGCCGCTAGTACTCGAACACATGACCTCTAGGAACAACAACGATTCTTTTAATCACTGAAGTAAGTTGATTCGTGCAAAGCGATAACAATTCTAAAATCAATTAATTAATGTTCTTGATATGAAATCAATTGCAATTCAGGTATGTGACATTGATTTTGAAAATTTAATTCTCATCCATAAATTTATTTCTAAATTTCATTAATTTTGATTAAGTCCTTTTTTCTTTATAAAATAAATTGGCCAATCAATTTTAAAAAACTCACGAAAATACATCACATTCAAAGTTATTTTTCTAGTGATAGAAGAAATAAGGTTGAATTTAATTATTCATCAAGGTTGTGTCGCTGAAAGGTGAACGCTTGTATCTCGGAAGATAATCATCCAACATTCTAAAGGAGGAGAGGATGAATCTGTCTTAAAGATATTGTTCATAGAAGTCTCAATAAATATTGTATCAACTCAACAGTGTTCGATATAAACACTACATATTTTTTCTATATAAATTTCAATTATATATTTCAATTTTACAATTAAATTTTTCTTATCCCATTTACAGTCTTAGGGGCTGTTTGTTCACTTTAGAATGATTAAGCGCTGAATGATTCAGATTCTCTGTATGAATTAGCTTTGAATGTGATATGTTGTGATAATGGCTCTGAATGATTCAGAATGTACTTTGATACTGAATTATTCAGCACTGTTTTGTTGAATCAGTCAGTACTGAATCATTCAAAAGTGAGAAATAAACACGCTGAATGTTAAACCGTTCAACATTCAACGCTGAATGATTCCATTCAGAGCCAAACAAACAGCCCTTAGTTAACCTAGGAGCCTCGGCAAATCGTGAATGTTAAAGTGCTTCGTGTGTGTTTGATGGGTATGGGCTTCATCCTTCATGGACCATAGAAATCTTCAAGGACACTAGAAATAAGAGTATTTATTCAATTTCAACTGAATTAACTATTAAGGGAGGAGATAAACAATCATCGTACCACCACTGTGGATATAGATAATAATTAAATAAAGATGCCAGATGAATTAAAATTGAAGTTTTAACAGTCATTTTACACGATTAACTGTCTCAATTTATTACAAAACCAAACACGTCAGCAACTGTATTCGGAAAGTCCCACACACCAAGAACCTCTGCATGAAGAGCAACTGTCCACGACACTAAACACACGACTCCACGTGGAATGACCCCACGTGTGGTGACCGGTCCACAACCGTTCTTGCTGTCAACTTATTGCAGCCATCTAACCATGCATGTCTAGCATCAAAATCACAAAACACAATTCGATAATTCCCATGGCCCTTAAATTAATTAATCATCAAAGCACTTTAGTTTTATATATATGGACAACCAAGGACATTTCTTTTAAACCAAACAGGAAAAGAAACCAGAAGTTAATAAATTTAGACATTCTATTATTATTATTATATGATGAGGTGAAAACTAAAGTTTATGTCTTTAATTTTTTAGCCGCCAAAATTGCTTCTATCTGCTGATGAAATGAAGCACAGAGGGGGTTAATTTGTTGCAGGAGCTAAACCGAGATTCAAGTCCAGCCGATATCGGTACTCTCCTCGGTTTGGCTTGCGAACTGCTGAAGAAGGCCGTTTTTGGTCCGGTTCACCAGCGAACCCTCCACCGTCTCTACCGAGAACAGGCTCTCCTCTTCCCTGTTACCACTGGACGAGTCAGCCCGGCGCTTGGAGTTGTCGGCGGACCGCTTGAACCGAGAGCGGGATTTGACGACCTTGTCGGTCTCGGCCGTGTTGGGATGCTTGAAGACATGGCGGATGTCATACGTTTTGAGAGGACAAATCGTTGCTGCTGCTGCTGCGAGAGCGGTTCGGGAGAAGATTGGGTGGTTATCTGCGAGCCTTTGAGCAAAGCATCCACCGCGGCTTGGCACTCGACCCAGTTCCCCGACCAGAGCATGCCGACCGAACCATAAACAGGGTTCACAACACGCCCACAGGCTTCGTATAGGAGTGACCTGAAAATAGCTGCAACACGCACAAACAAACAACAAACAAGAAGAATTATACTTTATACACTTTGTTTTTCAGAGCAAATGAATGACATGGATGATCAAATGGATAATAATTGGGATACCGGGGCGTAGGTTTTCGCGGCCGGCTTCGATGAGATTGAGGAGGCCGGCACGGCCGTAGAACTTGGCGAGAAGAGAGTGGCGTTGGCTTGAGAGTCAGGGGACTTGATCCATTCAAGGCAGGGTCTAATGATGCAGTCTTGGGTGCAGCCCTTCCGAAGGACCCTGCAGCCATTACAGCTAATTCTCATTGGACTCGGTGGGATTGATTTTTTTGTACGGAGATGAAGAGGAGGAAGAAGAGAAGAAGGGTTATATAAGTGGTGGGCGCAGTGGTTTTTCCAAACGAGTGGTGAAGTTAAAAGACCTGAAAACCGGGGGTGAAATGTGTTTGCGTTTCTCATCCCTTTTTTTCTTCTTGTTTTGGGTAAAGCCGGCTGATGGGGAGATTTCCTCTTTGGGAAATGGGATTCCCTCGAACTGAAAAAAGTATTAGATGGTTTCAGGTCATACGTGGTTTCCATCTATAATGATTTTTCATATTTTTTTTCCGGTAAATCTTCACCTCAGTATTACGTGTAAATAAAATATGAAGTGTCATGGATGCAGTGATGAGTCGGGATTAAGAAATAATTTCTTCTCAAACGGGTTTTCGTTGCCTTTCTACTCTTCCAAACAACCCTCCATGCAACCCATTATTACAAATTGCACCACTCATTTTATTTTTCCTACATTTCCAAACTATGCCATGCACTTACATTCTTTTTTAGTTTTAAATTTTTTAAAATACAGTATCATAAAGATTAGATTATATGAAAGTTGAATTAGAAACCGATAATGTTTATATTACTCTCATCCGCAAACTCATGAGATGTCATCGTAAAATATGTTCATAAACTTTTCTTTATGTGATTAGAGCATAGACGAAAACATGTGATACGAGAACATAATAAAATAATGGACGCTCTAACAAATGATAAACGTGATGACTCGATTAAACGTAATTATGTTCGATTCCTCTCCAACTTTAGTAAAGAAGTTACTTTATTTAGATTTACAAGATAACTAATCTTCTCTTTATGTATCAAAAACACATTTACAATACATATGAAAATTATTTGTTTGCACATATTTGATTATATTTATTTGAATAAATAAATCATATTTAATCAAAGAGAGGAATAACAATGCAATTTCGAGGACAAAGGACAAAAACGTAAAAGACCATACAAAGAAAACTACGGCAGTTGAAAAGTGGAAGCCAGCCATGCAAACACAGTTAGAAGAAAAAAAGGGTAAAATACAAATTGCATCACTGAACTTTACTCTCTCCTATTCTTTTCATTAAATTTTAAAAATTCTCAATTTCCTCACTAAACTTAATATATTGAGTCTTTTTTCTCACTAAACTTTATTCTCTCTCCTATTTTAGTCACTCGACCGTTATATAGTAAACGGCGTTAAAAACGATACCGTTTTAAAAAAAATAAAATTTTTGCCAAAATGAAATCATTTTACGTCTATATAACAACCCATTTTAATGCAATTAATCATTTAAAGGTCAAGTGACCAAAAACTTCAATGTATTAAGTTCAGTGAGGAAATTGAAAAGATTTAAAGTACAATGGAGTGAAGTAGGGGAGAGAGTAAAGTTTAGTTACCAAATTTGTAATTCACCCAAAACATAACCGATGCACGTGCAAAGCACGGGGCGCCTTATTTGTATCTTAGAACCGCGTGCGTCTCGGTGTCGCCGCATCTCATTGCGAGCTCACCTCCAGGTTTTCGGGGTTCCCTACAAACACGTGAGTCGTAATTATATTTATTTATTTGATTATCCAAACATATAAATGAAAACACATTTACTTCCAATTTTAAAATGGTAAGTAAACAAAAACATAATTCATCAATGTCATCAAAAACACGTGTTGGAATCTCATTTTTTCCCATAATACTTTCCCCCAAATATAAATCAATGTTATCTGTAGGCGTCCTAATAGGATTTTGTTTTTATTATTACATCCCATTTATTTTGATTGATTCCTTAAAAACCATAAAGTTACCTTAAATTATATTATTTATAAGACTGTGGGCTCCCAAAGAGTCTGCCTGAGGGTTTTTAAGTACTAAAACTGCCTAATTTGTATCTTGATTTGGATGTAATCTCTCTCAAATATATATATTTATATAAGAGGGAGCCCACAGTCTCTTATGCAATGTAAAATTCTAGTATTACACAGATTTATGACCGTTGGATAAGTGAAAATAGATGAATGAGATTAACAGAAGGAAATAAGAAGATATTCACTAGAGAAAAAAAAAACAAAGAGTCAATCTCAACCATCTAATTTCACTCATCAAACGGTATACAGATTTAAGACCATTGGATGAGTGTTGTTTACGGTCTAAGTTTGTCCTGCCTTGTGTCATTCACGTTCTTATTCGTTCCCTTTATGTTTCTTTCTTTCCTTTTCCCCCTTCTCTTTCGACCGAGATGTTAAAAGTCCCTCTGATAAGTTTTGTCTTAGGCTTTGAAGTTTTGGGGATTTTCTCTTAAGATATCATATCCATATAGCGATGATCTTCTATTTGATTATGGTATTTCAACATGATCATTTTTAATTCTATCATCAATTAAATATATTATTTAACAGTCAGATTTACTTATTTGTTAATCCATCGATACCATCAATTCTAAGACTTACATCAGATTTTATTGCTGAGTTAAACAGTGACAATCTAGAAATATTTATTAGGAATTAATCATCTATCCGATTACAATCCATTTTATCATATCAACAATAAACATAAAAAAACAATAAACTTATTAGTATTTTGAGGAATTTCGTATGAATTTTGAAAACGAAAACTTGGTCGGATAATTATGGCCTTGTCGGAGGCTCGCAGCATCATGAAGGTTCAAATCCACTTCGGGTCCTAATGGACATTTCTTGTTAAGAAATTCAATGATCGGGGTATCCCTAATTATAGGGCCAGCTGGAGCTGGTTCGGCCGTCGTAGGGCACAGGGCATATATAAAGAGAGCCATTAGCCCCCACGGCAAAACACACCACGGTTCAAGCAAAAACATGTGATGCATTTGGGAGTATTATAATTCTTCCTTTGTCAATTATTAATATTTGTCAGAAGGGGCTCGATTGATTTTGAGATTTTCTATTATCTCAACTCATAACAAAGAAATAGAGTATCGGTTATAAAGAGGACATTAAACTATTCGATAACATTTCTGTTATCCCGAGCTGTAGGCATGTGATTACTGACTAGTGATACAAGAGTAAGATCATTCGAGGTTAAAATATTTTGGTACGAAGAGAGCCATGAGTACCCACAATAAGACATTACCAAAATCAAATCTCGATGAAATAACAAGACTCAAATTAAGCCGATGTTGAGAATGAGCCTAACCTCTTGGGGTGCTTAGGGCAAAATATGAAGACGAAGAAGAGCTTACATTGGAAGACGAAGAAGAGCTTACATTGGAAGGTGAACCATTCATGCTTCAATTGGCATAAGGGTCCTAAAAAAGTTTTTTCCTCTTATTTTTTTTTAACATTTCCAACAACTTTTTTTGTTCTTTCCTATATTTTTTTTTGAAGCAAAGGGAAAAGATTTGGAATCGAGTATGTTTTCCTTAATTTCAGTTTATTTCATTTATTAATGTCCTTTATTTTCTATTTACCATTTTTATGTTTCAATATTAACTTTTTGATTTATTTCTTTTCAGATCCTCCAACCTTTGTCGCGTTTTTACAGTTTGGTCACTAGATTTCGTTCTTTGTTTTCCTTCTATTGTAACCTTCTGATTTTCATTATTTTCATCTTGGTCTTCTTTGCAATTTTCTTTCTTTGATTATTAATTTTAATTTCGTCTTATTTTAACCCATTTTTATTTATTGCTCATTTTTATTTATTTTGCTTAGGAACGCTAATTGTTATTTTATTTTAAATCCAACTTCTCAACTTTTATTTTCAGGATTGTTCGAATCAGGATTTTTGACTTTGTATTTATTTAATTCAAGCTCTTACGTTTTTATTCATTTGATCCTTTATTTCTCTTTTTAATTTAGTTATTCTTTTCTTTTAAATTGTTTATTTTAATTAAATTGTTTTAGTAAATATTCTAATTTTCTTTTCAAGTATGTATATTAAGGTATATTTCTTGTTAATTTATATTTAATTTAATTCATTTTTATATTAGCATGTTAATCTTTAGATTTCAAGTTTTAGTCCTTTAGATTTTGGTATCCCACTTAGTCCCTAAGCTTTTAATTAGGTATAAGTTTAACATAATTAATTACGTCATTAATTGGACCTTTCACATTAGTTTAATGTCACTTTAGTCCTCTAATTTAGGGAGTAATTTGAGTTGGCCCTCGCCTAAATGCTCAAAGGACCATCTTTATTATTCGATTCAATAACTGGTTAAAATCAAATTGGATTAATAGTGGAGCCTCCATTTCTAGATTTAGTCCTCTAAGTTTTTTAAATTACATAATTTGACACTTCATGATAGAGGAAGCCTTAACTCACCTAGAATAATTAGGTATAATAAAAGTTGTTTGCTTGCATTTGGATTTAAAATAACAAGGCAGTATTCATTTACGAAGGAGTTAATGGCGTATCATTCGCATTATGCTCAGCGGGTGACCTCTGGTAATTCACAAAGTATATGGACATCCTTTTCAAAACCCTTCATTTTTTTAGAATTTCGAGGAAATATCTGGTTATTGGGCACAACAATTGATCTCCCACATTTATGTTAGGAGTGAATATTAGTGGCTTTAATAAACAAATGTCCTCTTTAACTTTACATCCATAGTGATTTCTATATTAAATAAAACTTCAAACTCCAAATTTCTAAATTTTAAAATAGGGTAATCAACTAGGTATCAATTTCTGGGCACTATGGGGGTGCTAGCTCTTCCCCCGCGTAATCAACTCCCTATCCTATTTTCTGGTTTTTGCATACTGCAAACTTTATATTTTAATAAAAATAAATTGTTTTATTAAATTACCCGGTTTTTATGGTGTTCCAATTTCACCTTAAAATGGTTGGTGGAGACTCCTCACATTTCACAAAACCTTTTCAAAAAAAACCCTAAGTCATACTGGTTTCCCCCTACCCAGGCGAAAAATTGTGTCGACATCATTCCTTTATGACATGGCATTGTTTTGTTTTAAAAAATATAAAATGATATTCTGACTATAAGACATTATTTTTGTTAAGTTATCTGACTATTGAAAGTTACAAAATGGTCACCTGAATATCCATATGTTCTAAACTCATTTTTATCCATTAAAAATTTGAAGGAGCATTGACTTGACGATATAATGTTCCAATGAGTGACTCAACGACATAATATAAACAGTGAGTCAATCTACAAAATAGAAGTCAAACGATTATGTTATTAGACTTTATCATATCTTAATCAACAAGTTAGCGTCAGGTGAAAATTTTGTAACATTTAATAATCGGGGATTTAACAAAGTAATGCCCTGTAGTCGGGGACTATTTTATAACTTTTACTAGTCAAAAAACTCAATAAAGTAATGCATAATAGTCGGGGGACTATTTATATACTTTACTCATAAATTTATTGAATAATTTTTAACAAATATCTTTTTATCTAAAACAGGAAAAATGTTGAGATAAGATGGTGAAAAAAAAATCCTCTATGTAGGATGTTGGAGTAAATATTTTCTAATCTAGGGAAGTAGTTACGTGGACGTCGGAGGTAAGCCAGAGCATCTGGTGTCATTCGAAAGATACCGAAACAGACGACGTCTTTATGTTTTTCATCTCTGAAACACCATGACTGGCTTCCCTCTCTGTTATAGTTATACTCGGTCGGAATACCATGGTTAACCTCCCGAGGACCCCGAAGATGAAGACATTGGATGTTGTTGGATATGAAGAGCTTGAAGACGTCGGTCGACTTCGGAAAGATGTCGTGTGCTCTGACCGACTTCCCCTTCATTATTCATTTCGTCCGACTTCGAAAACTTGTTTTTTTTCATCACCCCATATCAATTATTGTTTTTCTTCAAAGCTTCGTCTAATCATTTTTGCCATATAAAATATGATGAAATCTAATTGCAACAAGTGCTGAATTGTGTGTTGTTGACTAGATTGGACAGATAGATAGAGTGAGCTTGATACCAAATCCAAACACTAGCAAACAAACCACTAAAAGTCTAGAGCTAGGCAATGAGTAGCAGCTTTTGGCGACTCTTTCGGCTGCATAATACTCGGCCTTTTCGCTCATCGGTTTCCATGCTTAATAAACCACCCAAATTTACCACACCCCATCTCTCCTCCTCGGCATGTTTAAACAAAACCAAATACAAAAATGGAACATCGCCTGTACTCCAAACTTAACTAATACACGAATCAAATACCCTTTTTTCCCCTTTTCATCTACTGCTTACAAGCTCCAACTTTTCAGGCTCGTAAGATGCAACAGTGACATTTCAAATTGGTGCAAAAGGAATTAAAGAGATAACAAACAAAGGTCTTAACTTTTTACTTATTGCATAATAGTATACATTTCAAATTGTAAACCTTATGACAGGACTATCCCTATGGCCCAAAAGTTGACTGCCAGAAAGTGTTGGTACTTGGTAACCAAAAAGAGTTCACTAAAATTCAAGCCATTTAAAGTAGGATTAGGTAAATTCTTGAAAGTAGTACGGACTACAAATCAATTCTTTTTGATGTTTTTTGTCTTAAAAGTTGAGGAAGCAGTATCAGAAGAGGACATTGATTCTTGATTTTTGCATCTTCGTTGACTGTATTTTTCTTCTTCCTGGAGAAAACCCAATGCATTCCCTGATTGAATCAAGCTTTCATATTTCATTTAATGGATCCAAAGAGAAGAAGAACATACAGAAATGATAACTGTACATTAACTGAGATTCTCTATTCTACACACTTTGACTCCTGGTCCTGAATCAAAGTTGAAGTTCTAAAATACCAAAATACCCTCGTTTTCCCACGAGAATAACAAAAAAAAAACAGCATGAAGATGATGAGGAAAACGGGGTATTTTGGATACTATCTAACAAAGTTCACCCTGCTAGTTGTGTAGAGGGTCTGGACAACTGGGAATTCTTCGTTTACCGTCTTCAAATCCTTTAGCAGTTCCGTTGAAACTAAAAGATTTCCCATTGAAGTAGTAGTACTTTTGAAACAAGTCCCTTTGACCTTTGTTGTCGTCTTCCATCCCGTTTCCCGGAAAAACCCTTATTGCTTCCGCTTGGCGATCGCAAAAAACCCATATCTGCAACACGAAGACCATCGTGAATAGCAGCACACAAGAGTGAAATGGTGGCGTCATGCTGCTGATATCCACATAAAAGATGCCCACCAGAACAAATCACTGTGTTTTCTCTGGTTTTTTGTGGCCTTCTCGTGTAGGAGAAGAACTGGAGAAGTAGTGAGAGAGAGAATGGAGAGTCTAATTTAGGTAATCAGGGGAAGAGAGAGATAGATGGAGAAGAAGAAGAAGGGGTCATGCAATCAACAGTAGCCCACTTGATTGAGAAATCGCTATGTACAATGCATCTTCACATTTGTACTGTCACTGAGATGCAATCCTGGGTAACTTTTTTTAGGTGAGAGAATTATCATTTCTCATGTAATACTGTTTTTTTTCCTTCTTCAAAAGCATTCAGCCATGTGCAGAGATTAAAAAACAATTTTGTCTGTTTGGCCCTAATAAACATCAAATCAACGTTCATGGGCTAAAATCATTTACCACTTAGTTATCAGGCTATTTTCTCGGTATATCATCGGTGATCGGTATTATTATTGATTTAATATCGATTAAATTATATTTCTCGATCTAACATTCTTAACAGGAAAGCGCATCCTCTGCATCGCGTTATATGCTGATTTGGTGCCACGTGGGTATAGTGCGCCCCTTGCCCCGCGATATACGGTGATCTGGCGCCACGTAGGTATAGCGCGTCCCCTGATCTGCGCTATACGCCACATAGGGGTATAGCGCGGATCAAGGGCCGCGCTATACGCCGTACCAAAATTATATTTAACGCGGTCCCTGATCCACACTATATCTTTTATCTGAATAATTACATATAGCGCGGTGCAGGTACCGCACCTTATATACTTATAAATACACTCCTCCGGCTCACATATCCTCGTATCTCTCCTCTCTTATAAATTAATACAACAATTCCGTCAACGAGTAATAATTCTCGCAATCTTCTCAAATTTGATTTAGAAGTTCGTGCGATTTTTCGTTATAAGATCATTTTGTTATAATTTTTTAATTATACTTATTGTTTATTATCATTATTTGAAAAAATATTATACTAATTAGTTTCAAATAATTTTTATGTTTGTAAAATTGAAAAGCGGGAGCATACGTCGAAATAATTTTGCGATGCAGGTAATAATATAAAATTATATTATTTAAATTATTTACGTTGATATGTAAAAAATTTATTGTGTTATATTTTTCGTTCATATATAATTTATTTAATCAGGTTTGTTTAAGTTATTTTTTTTGCAGATATAATATTGTCGCACTTTTAAACTCAAAGAATGGCGCGACTTTCAGCTATTGTTTATTATGATGGTGAAATTCGAGAAGATGAAACCGACGTTGTTTTCGTATCAAATGAGCGTGTTAAAATATCATTCAAGAGAAACATAACTCTTGAGGAGCTAATAACGAAGATTTCGAGGAAGATTCATGTTGGAAGTAACAGAAGAATGTCGTCGTTGTAGTACAAATTTCCAACATCATTGTTGCCATTAACTTATACAGCGTTCAAACTTTCGAACAATGATGATGTTCAAATGATGGTTGAAGCTCAAAGTAATTATTCAGACGCCGCTATTGAGATGTATGCACATTTTGTTCAAGTGCGTGCTGTTCGGGATCAATCTTTAAGCTCATACTATGGGCTGGCTGAACAAGTTGATAAAGTTGACAGCCCGACTACAATAATGTGTAATGATTTTAATGTCATAATGGGGGGAGACATTCATTCGCAACTCCTTACGATATGTACCGAGGTGGGTCCACGAACAATCCGTATGGCAACACCGCGTCCAGTTCAAGGGGAAGGCATTCATCTGCAAATTTCTTTGACCATATGGAGATGCCATCGACACAACCATCTGTGCAGTTTCCATTTGACACGATGGTTTCAAGCTCCAGGGGGAGGCATTCGACTGCGAGTTTTTTCGATCTAAATGTCGATATGCCTTCCAGTTCAAGGTGAAGGCGTGCAAGTAGTAGGTTATTCGACCTAAATGTGGAGCATGGAGGAACCATCATCTCTACTAGAAGAACCGCTTCGTGAGCCTGGTGCGGATGGTGCTGAGACTGGACTATTCATTCACCCAGAATCACCGCAATTCAACTCCGATGATGATGAAAGTTCCAGGAAATGTGACACAAACTGAACCACCTGCACACATTTATGAAGCTGATTATGGTACAATGTACGGGCCAGAATTTGCGGATATGCCTCATCTCGGTGACTATGGATATTACTCATCAATAAATAATGGTGAGTTATCTTTAGGCATGGAGTTTTCAAGCAAAGAAGAAGCGATGATGGCTATCAAAAATTACAATATCCGTAATTCTGTTCAGTACAGAGTCAACCGATCGACGACCGAAAAATATGTATGTTACTGTGCCCGACGCGAAAACGGATGCAATTGGATGGTTCGCGTATCGAAAATGAAGAGGAAAAACAACATATGAGAACTAACAGTATACAACGGATGCAAGCTCTCATATAGCTGTTGCAGTATTGATTTCAGCTATACAATCACAGTATGGGTACACCGTCTCCTATAAAAAAGCTTGGTTGGCAAAACAAAATGCCATTGTCAAACTTCATGGCGAATGGGATGCATCTTACAACGAACTTCCAGGTTGGTTTAGGCTGGTGCGGATGTTGAATCCTGGGATAATTGTGGACTTCGAAACCTCCTATGCATACCATAATGATCGAGTTCTTCGCGATCGATGCCAATTCTACCGGGTTTTTTGGAGTTACCCACATTGCGTTAATGCTGCCAAATACTGCAAGCCTATGGTCCAGATCGACGGGACTTTCTTGTATGGAAAATACAAGCAAGTTTTATTATTGGCAGTTGTCCAAGATGGCAATCGCAACATTCTTCCAGTTATGTTTGCTCTTCTCAAAGGAGAAGATACAAATTCTTGGGTTTTTTTTCTCCGAAATTTACGTGCACATATTATCACGAGGGAAAAAATTTGTGTCATTTCAGATCGCGGAGCTGGGATCAAAGCAATAATGGAGTCTTTGGGTCCAATGTGGCAACCACCCTTTGTCCAACATAGGTATTATCTCCGACACATTGCTGCGAACTATCATGGAAGGTACAAGAAGAATGATGAGCGTCAATTAATTGTGCGCATGGGTAAGTGAAAGCAAGTTAGTAAGTTATATATTTTTTGATCATTTTAATTTTGCAAAGAAAGCAAGTTAGTAAGTTATACAGTTTTTGATCAGGTTACGAACTACTTTCTCGAACGTTTGAATCAATGCTTCAAGATTTGCGGGCGAAGAACGAGGAAGGATACGATTACATCAGCCTCATCGATAAAGAAATGTGGACGAATGCATATGATGGTGGATATCGATATGGACACATGACGACCAACTTGGCTGAGGCAATCAATTCAACCTTAATGGTAAAAACTACATATTTTTCGTTTGGGGGCGTTTTTTGCGAAGCTCGGGGGGGCAAGCTCAAACCTGGATGCAAGGTGGTCATGTCTATCACCCTAGATTAGTTGCAGATCTACAGAAAAAAATTGTTGCATCAAATGGAATGTCTGTAACAAGCTTCTCTAGAAGGCATGAAATGTTTCGTGTCACAGAGTTACCCTGACCTCTTCAAGGGATTGAAGCTGTGTCGTTAAGAGTAAATCTAAGGGACAGAGCGTGCGACTGCGGGTTTTTTCAAGCTCTGAAGTATCCATGCTTGTTAACTTCCTAAAAAGGCTACTTTTAAAGCCTTTTTCACTTAAGTTATTGTTTGTTTAAAAGCTCATTTTAGTCATTTTAGGATCATGTAGTTGCATATAGTTGCATTTGTGGTGGTTGTGCTATTTTATTTCTTAATGGTGTTGTTTGAGGGAAATGTGCAGTTTGTCTATGGTGTGCAGGGAATAGCAAGAAAAAGGATTCTTTGGGAAGTAATGCCGCGGCATCACACTTTGCTAAAGCAGATTGAAATGCCTTGGCATTTCCGGCGCAGAAAAAGACAAAAAAAGATATTTCTACATCAGGACAGCTGGCACTGGACAGCTGTCTCTGTACATGAAGGACTGCTGTAACCGCCTGCCAGAGCTGCCCAATGGACCACTGCCACTTGGAGGATAAGGTTCATGCACAACATGTGATTCTAGGGGTATGAGGGGTATTTTGCACCCAACAAACTCATCATTACCCCCAGATATTTTTTATTATATATGACACCTCTTGGGAGAGAGAGATATACGGACAGAGAGCACATGCATAGAGCAGAAAAATCACATTTTTATTTTCTCTTTTCCTTTCTTCTTCCTTGGGATATTCCTCCATTGATAAAGCTCCAAGGAGTGGCAAGCTAGGCGCCGAAAGGAGCTAGCGAGCTAGGTGGTTCGTGGTGGCCGAGAGGAGACCTCCGGTGGCTCGTCGAAGGCTTCTTCTCGCTTCCCTTTTTGCTGCTATTTTTATATTATTTTTTTGGGTTGTTGGAACGAATATTTTCATGACTTTGTGTTTGGATATTTCGAACCCCACCATGAACTAACTTATTTGGTGGTGGTTGATTTAATGGTTGTTTAAACTTTATTTTTTAGGGTATATTTAAGTTTATTTTGGGTTCTTTATTTGCTTTGCTTATGAATGCTTCACCATCTAGGCTTGTAAGAGGCATGGAAATGTCCATCTCTTAGATGAAGGTTAGGTATTAGGAAGAATCCTAAACTAAAAATACTTGTAAGTATTCGGAAGAAACGCAAGATAAGATCCTCATAAGCAATGGGGTTATGGTATTTTCAAGGGGCTTTGAACCGGCCTAGGAATATTATAACTTAATCCCTTAGATCTCGGAAGAGACTATGTTAGGATTTCAACGACTAAAAAGGGTGTCTTTATCAATAGGGTAGGCTGTCCAACATCGTTGAGTGAGAGCAGATGCCTTGGCATCCTATTCTGTTAGGTTCTTTTGAACACCTTAGGAAAGCCCTGTCGAGTAAAAGACAAGATAGCTTAAATATACTTGAGAAATAAGTTTAGCAACCTTAGACCAATCCTTACCATTCATTTCATTGGAAGCTTGTCACGTGAGGATTATTTTTCTTCTTATTTTATTTTATTTTATTATTATTTACTGTCTTTACCATTTCTCATTGCCTCAACATTTCACCATACTCAATATTAAACATCCATCATTGCCACTGCATTTCCATTTGCTACACCATCTCACCATCAATCCGCATCCACCAGCATACACATATCCATTGCCGTGACATTTGTATATATCAAGACTAACTATACTTAGATAATTTAGTGCGTTGCTTTGGTTAGACTTTCGTAATTTCACCCAATCCCTGTGGAGACGATACTCACTCATCATTATATTACTTGAGCGATTGTGTATACTTGCACATTATTTGCGTATATTTTATAGTACTCACAACACGTGAACAAGTTTTTGGCGCCGTTGCCGGGGATTGGCAGCCTGAAGTTATTTAGTTTTGCCAAAGCATTTTATTTTGTTTTGCATTTTTATTTTTTTTGTATAGTTTACTTGATATTTTTGTTTTTTTTTTTCAGGTTTATTTAGTGTATGCCTAGAAGAAATTCTGAAGAGCCTTTGGAACCAATAGAACATGAGATTGAAAGACTCTTTAGAAGAAGAAGACGTGCTCAAGGAAATATGTATCATATTGGAAACCAAGGCATTGGTCAAGATGACAGAAATCAGAATGCCGCAGCATTAAACAATGCTGAACCTGCTATCAGGCCTCGTGTTATTCGAGATCATTTAAATCCGATGCTGGATGATCTGAATCCTGGGATTGTGGCACCCGAAATTCAAGCTGCACATTTCGAGCTGAAACCAGTCATGTTCAACATGTTAAATTCCATTGGGCAGTTTGGGGGTATGCCAACTAAAGATGCCAGGCAGCACATTCGCAATTTTCTGGAAGTTTGTGATTCTTTCCGCCAAGAAGGAGTGCATGAGGATTTTATGAAATTAAAGCTTTTTCCGTATTCATTGCGTGACCGAGCAAGAGCTTGGTTGAGTGGTGTACCAGCCGGTTCGATGGAATCATGGGTCGATCTTTGCAAGAGTTTCTTATTGAGGTACAACCCACCAAACATGAATACGCAGCTAAGGAATGAAATATCATCTTTTCGCCAGGGCGACGACGAATCCATGTATGAGTGTTGGGATCGTTACAAGAGTTTTCTTCGAAAGTGTTCAAATCATGGTTTTCATGATTGGACTCAAGTAGTCATGTTCTATAATGGAGTCAATGCACCCACGAGGATGTTACTGGATGCCTCGGCAAATGGGACATTGCTGGACAAATCACCTACGGAGGCGTTTGCTATCTTGGACAGAATTGCTAACAATGATTATCAATTTCCTTCCTCAAGACTTGGGAGTGAGAGGAGAGCACCTGGAGCATTCGAGTTAGAAGCCAAAGATTCGGTGTCCGCTCAACTCTCCGCTATTACTAATATGTTGAAGAACTTACAATGTTCCACTGATGTGAAGGAAGTGAAAACAACTAATCTGGCATGTCTGTTATGCCAAGGCAATCATCACGAGAGCGAATGCCCAACCAACCATGAGTCCATCAACTTTGTTGGTAATTACAATCGAGGCAGCAACAATCCTTACTCAAACACTTATAATGTTGGATGGCGTCAGCATCCCAATTTCTCATAGGGAAATCAAGAAGCCCACAATGCTAATCAACCTACTAGGCAGCAGAATCACAATGAGCCTCAAAGTTACCAAAATGCTATGCCATGGCATAATGCTAACAAATGAGCTTCATCTTCAGCGAGCATAAGTTCATTAGAAGCTACAATTCAAGAATTCATATCTACTACGAAGACAATGCTGCAAGACCATTATACTTCAATTAAGAATCAAGGAGCTTTACTTCATAGTCAAGGCGCCTTACTTCAAAGCCATAGCTCGTCTCTGAGAGCTTTGGAAGGTCAAGTTGGTCAGATTGCTACGACATTGTAAGAGCGTCAGCAAGGACGTTTTCCAAGTGATACTGAAGTCACTAAAGGGCCTGGAAAAGAGCACTGCAATGTGTTAACTCTTAGGAGTGGAACACAAATCAATCAACAAGTCAAGGATAGTGGGCCACAGCATGATGATTCTAATCCCACTACTGAAGCTGAATTACAAGATGATAGAGTTTCTGAGAAGGACAAGGAGGAGGATTCTGCCAATGTACCAGATTCTGATGCCAAGGCAAAAGAAAATTCTATTCCTACAGCTAATGAAGCTAGACCTCCCCCACCCTTCCCGCAAAGATTGAAGAAGCACAATGATGAAGTTCAATTCAAGAAGTTCGTAGACATTCTTGATCAGCTCCATATCAATATACCTCTCTTGGAAGCTGTTGAACAGATGCCGATGTATGCCAAGGACATCTGTACCAAGAAGAGGAAAGTAGAAGGTTTTGTTCATTGAGTAAGTTGCCGCCAAAGAGAAATGATCCGGGCAGCTTCATTATTCCTTGTTCAATTGGAGCTAATTTCGTTGGAAAGGCTTTATGTGATCTTGGTTCAAGTGTCAACTTAATGCCGAAATCGATATTCTTGAAGCTTGGCATAGGAGATGCAAGACCCACCTCAGTTATTTTACAACTTGCCGATAAATCCCATGTTAAACCTGAAGGAGAGTCGAGGATGTCATAGTAAGGGTGGACAAGTTTGTGTTTCCAGTCGACTTCTTAATTCTGACTGCGAAGTTGATGTCAAGGCACCAATCATTCTGGGAAGACCTTTCCTAGCCACTGGACGTATCTTGATAGACTGTGAAAAATGTGAACTCACCATGAGAGTGGCTGATCAGTGTGTGACTGTCAATTTTTAGAACGCTCAAATATGTTGATGACACTGAAGAATGCCAAGGCATTTCTGAATTGAACTCAGTGATTGAAGAAGAGACTGAACATCTTTGCCAGAACAACTTCATTCAGCTAGCAGAAAATGAATATTGGGTGGATGATGAAAGCTTAGTGGAGTCCGACGACTTGCCAATTTTGGAGGAGCAATCTAGCTTAGTACAAGTTAGATCAGGTATGAATTTTGAACCTCTGAATTTTGATGAATTCATTTCTCCTAAGCCTTCATTATTGCATGCACCCAATCTAGAGCTTAAGACTTTGCCAGGGCATCTTAAATATGTTTACTTAGGTAGCGATGAGACTTTACCGGTGATTATTTCCGCTAACCTTACTGCTAACCAAGAGCAAAGTTTGTTAAGTGTTTTGATGCAGCATAAGAAAGCAATTGGTTGGACCGATAAAGGCATTAGGCCGATTTGAAAGGCATTAGTCCCACATCTGCATGCACAAGATTATGAGAAGATTACCACGGCAATTCAATTGAACCACAAACAAGACTCAACCCTGTTATAAGCAAGTGGTTATGAAAGAAATTCTGAAATGGCTTGATGCTGAGTGATCTACCCTATCTCTAATAGCTCATGGGTGAGCCCTGTCCAATGTGTTCCGAAGAAAGGAGGCATGACGGTGGTTACGAATGAGGATAATGAGCTATTACCCACTCGCATTGTGACCGATGGAGGATATGTATGGACTATAGAAAACTCAACAAAGCTACGAAGAAGGACCACTTTCCTCTACCTTTCATCGACCAATATTGGGTCGATTGGCCGGCAAAGCATTCTATTGCTTTTTGGATGGGTACTCGGGGTACAATCAAATTGTCATCGCACCAGAGAACCAGGAGAAGACTACATTTACTTGTCCCTATGGCACTTTTTCCTTTAGGAGGATGCCTTTTGGACTCTGTAATGCCCCAACAACGTTTCAGCGCTGTATGCAAGCTATATTTTCAGATATGGTTGAGGATTTTCTGGAGATCTTCATGGACGACTTTTCTGTTTATGGGGATGATTTTGAACGATGCCTCGGCAATTTAGAAAAAGTTCTCAAGAGATGCTAAGAGGCTGACTTGGTCTTAAATTGGGAAAAATGTCACTTCATGGTGACTGAAGGCATTGTATTAGGCCACAAAATTTCACAAGGGTATTGAGGTAGACAAGGAGAAATTGAAGTGATTGAAAAATTGCCACCACCAACTTCGGTCAAGAGAATAAGAAGTTTTCTTGGACATGCTGGATTTTATAGAAGATTTATCAAAGACTTCTCCAAGATTTCTAAGCCCTTGTGCACATTGCTTCAACAAAACCAACCCTTTGTGTTTGACAAATTATGCCTCGGCGCATTTACTGAGCTGAAATGACAACTGATCTCGGCACCCATTGTAGTCTCTCCCGACTGGACATCACCATTTGAGCTGATGTGTGATGCAAGCGATTATGCCGTAGGAGCTGTTTTGGGGCAACGCCGAGGTAAAATCTTTCATGTTATTTATTACTCTAGCCGTACTTTAAATGAAGCACAATTGAACTACACCATCACTGAGAAAGAATTATTTGCCGTAGTATTTGCTTTTGATAAATTTAGACCTTACCTAATAGGCACTAAAGTTATTGTTCACATGATCATTCGGCTATAAAATACTTAGTGAACAAAAAGGATGCCAACCTAGACTTATTAGGTGGATCTTACTTTTGCAAGAATTTGACTTAGAGGTGGTAGATAGAAAAGGAACTAAAATCAAGTTACTGATCACTTATCTAGGATAGAGAACAATTCTGAATGCCATGACACTGTAGATATCCAAGAGGAATTTCCTGATGAGAAAATTTATATGCCGCGGCAATCCCGTGGTACGCTGACCTTGTTAATTTTCTTGTTAGTGGAATTGTGCCTTTTGATTTGAATAGTCAGGCTAAAAAGAAGTTCAAGCACGATGTAAGGCACTATTTTTGGGATGAGCCATATATGTTCAAACATTGTGCCGATCAGCTCATTAGACGATGTGTACCTGAAGAGGAGCAAAGTGATATTTTGTACCATTGTCATTCGGCCCCAAGTGGAGGCCATTTTGGTGGAGCAAGGACTGCTGCTAAGGTCCTGCAATCAGGCTTTTACTGGCCAACTTTGTTTAGAGATGCCCAAGCATTTTACAAAGGATGTGATCAATGCCAACGGACTGGAAACATCTCCAGACGACATGAGATGCTGCTACAAAATATTTTGGAGATAGAGCTATTTGATGTGTGGGGCATCGACTTCATGGGACCATTCTCATCTTCTGAAGGAAAATTATATATATTGCTTACTGTGGATTATGTGTCAAAGTGGGTGGAAGCAATAGCAACATCAAGGAATGACTCCAAGACCGTACTCAAGTTTTTGCACAAGTATATTTTCACTCGGTTTGGAGTACCTCGTGCTATCATCAGTGATGAATGAACCCATTTTGATAACAAGTTGATTGCCAAGGCATTGCTGAGATATGGAGTTCGACACAAGATTGCCACGGCATATCATCCGCAGACAAATGGCCAAGCTGAGATATCTAATCGAGAGATCAAGCAGATTTTAGAGAAAGTGGTGAACCCAAAGCGAAACGATTGGTCGCCAAAGTTGGATGAAGCACTTTGGGTGTACAGAACAGCATTCAAAACTCCTTTGGGGATGTCACCCTTCAAGTTAGTGTATGGTAAAGCTTGTCATCTCCGGTTGAGCTTGAACATAAAGCTTATTGGGCTATCAAGCGATTGAATTTCGATGCTTAACTAGCTGGGGAGCAGAGATTATTAGAACTTAATGAAATGGAAGAGTTTAGAGCACAAGCATATGAGAATTCTCGGATATACAAGGAGAAAACCAAGAAGTGGCATGACCAAAAACTGATGCCACGGCATTTTCATGTGGGGCAACAAGTCTTGCTTTACAACTCCAGACTTAAACTCTTTCCTGGGAAGCTAAAATCTCGATGGTCAGGGCCATTTGAGGTGCATTATGTCTATCCCATGGAGCTGTTGATATCAAGAGAATAGACAATGGGAAGATCTTCAAGGTCAATGGCCAGCGTCTGAAAGCCTACAATGGAATTCACCACCGCACAACAAGGACGTGTTACGGCTGTACGATACTGAAGCGTGCCCAGAGGAGAACCAAAATTCGATGCCTCGGCATTGAATTTGTGTCTGTGCATAAATAAAATTTAACATTCAAGTTTTTTTTCTTTAGTTTATTTTATTTTATTTTGTAATTAATTTTTGATCTGATTTGTAGGGACCACATTACTGTAAACCGTACAAGGAGCGGTTACCAAAGGGAGGAAATGACAAAGCATTAATTGGAGAGATATTCATTTGATTTGTTTCTTTTTATTTAATTTAATTTCTGACATTTACTTTTCTCTTTTCATAGTCTTTGTCCCATCATCATCATTGCTTTTTGGCAGTTTTTCCTTCCCCATACACGCACAACCCCCACCCACTAATTTCTCTCTTAACCGTCCTATCACCCCTTTTCTCTCCCAAATTTTTAACTTTTTCTTTTCTCTTTCTTTATTCATTTTTTTCTCTTTCATGTTAACTTTTACTTTTTCTCTCTTTTATTCATCTTATTCCTTATTCTCTCCATAGCCGAAATACATCCAAGTTTTTAAAGCTTTCAAAAGCTTCTTCCTTTTTCATTTTTCTTACTTCAAAAACACTGAAAATGGTGCGCTCAAGACCAGCTCCAACCGACACAACCGCTTGGCAACAGTTTGAGAACGATGAGGCCAAGGCTTGGTTCCAAAACTTCAAGAACCGAAAACTCTTTTTTGAGTTGGGATTTATTTTTACTGAGGAAACCGATGGTGGTTTTGGACCCGATGTTATGGACATCGTGAAGCCGCTCAAGTGGCAGAAGTTTACCCGTCATCCTGGTTCAGTGAACGCCTCATTAGTTAAGGAGTTCTATGCGAATATTTCCAAGCCCAATCAACACTCCATCTTCGTTCGAGGTAAGCAAATCCGTTTTACATCCACTGCTATTAATCATTATTTTCATTTGCAGGATGTTGTGGATAACCATGCCACGTTCGAAGAGGAAGCGATAGCAACATACGATGGGGTCTTGGAGGACCTTTGTTTCGAAAACACTGAGTGGAATGGTCGCCAGACGAGCCGATACTCGGTCAACCGGGAACGTCTTCAGCCGCGTGCCAAATTATGGAATCACTTCCTCAAGCATAAACTCATGCCCACCTCCCACAACACTACGGTATCACTTTCACGCTTAATGCTTTTACATTCTATAATGGTATCCCGTCCGATCGATGTGGGTCGTATCATTGTTCAGCAAGTTCACGACTGTTTGGGTAAAAAGGCAAGTGCTTTGGTGTTTCATAATTTAATTACCGCTTTATGTCGTAAGAAAAAGGTTGAGGAAAATGCTTTTGATGAAATTTTACTTGGATTATCGGGCATCACTAGGGCTAGACTTCCACTGTTGTTGGGAATTGAAAATCCCAAGTCTAACGACCCTGTTCATGAGCAATCTGTAGGTGCTACAGAATCGAATGCCGAGGCAAGGTTACTTGCTCTCGAGGAAGCTGTGACGCAGACTCAAGCTCAAATGCATGCTTTACACGGTGACATCCGTAACTTCTTTGGATATGTGAAGCATAGAGATGCTGTGGTGGAATCATTCTTTCAAGAAATCATTTCCCACGGACAACGGAATTTTCCTGGATTCCCAGACGAAATTCTGCCGGCATTCAATGCCGAGGCATCTCCAGAGCCTGAGCACGATGCACCTGATCCTCCTGCTGATGACCCTACTCCTGATACACACCGTTCTGAAACTCCTGAATATCCATCCACTGTCCATGTCGAAGAAACATCCAGCCCCATCCCAGCACCAATCCTTCTCATGCACAACGTAGTGGTCGCCGCACCAAGACCACGGCTGGACGCATTGCGAACTATTACTCCACTTCTTTCGAGTCCAGCCCAGCACCTATCCGAAAGCGCACCCGACGAAGAGCTGGTAGTAGCTCCAAAGCACCACCACCACGTAAACATTGAGGTACCTCTCTTTCATCCATTTTCATTTAGTTGCATTTCATTGCATAACATATAGTTTCTAGTTAGTTTCGTTCTCTTTAAAGCATTAAGGACAATGCTTCCCTTATGTTTGGGGGAGGTATTGTTCTTGGTAGGTCATATGCATGATAGCATTAGCATAGTATTATGCCATGGCATCAGTAAATGGTAGGACAGTTAGATGAAATGTTTTGAGGATACCCGATGATGATAATTTTGTTAGGCTAGAATCTGAATGTAAATGACTGTTGAGAATGATAGAACTCACTTTAGGGCTTGATGCTTTGTGAAAAATATTTACACGATTTGTATGTTTTCTATACTTAGAAAATTTAGGAAATTTTTATGAAGGAACTTTAGTTAGTCTTGGCATTGAAATATAGTATGGTGTTTAAAAGAAAAATCAAAAACAAACTCCCTTAGAAATGAAACTGTGAATAAATGCTTAAGCATAGCTGTAGAGGGACACTCCTCTTTGCCGTGGCATTTCCTGGAACTTTCTTTAATAAATGGAAGCCTTGTGCATATGAGTGAATGAAAGAAGTCACGGGATGACTCTACTTAACTAGCTCGGGGATGGAAGGTATGCTCCCTTTCATCTAGAGTGTGGGAGAGTAGGTGATGAGCTGATTCCCTTCGTAACAGTTTAAAAAAATCAAAGAAAATGGGAGTAAAAATGTGCTTAATGATAAGTAAATGCCTTGACAAAAACTAAGGGACTTGATTAGAAATTGTCTAAATTCGCTAAGTATAGATTGGATACAATCACGCACACACACTACCACAAGGATTTTGACCTAGGGAAAAGTACTTGAATTCTTGATAAGTCTAGCATGTTGAAGCCTATCGTTCTGAGGGTTGAAATTCAATTTTGTCCTACTGTCTTACTATCGAACTTTGCCATGACATTATGCTTATGTAACTGCTATCCATTGCTTGAGGACAAGCAATAGCTTAAGTTTGGGGTGTGTTAACTTCCTAAAAAGGCTACTTTTAAAGCCTTTTTCACTTAAGTTATTGTTTGTTTAAAAGCTCATTTTAGTCATTTTAGGATCATGTAGTTGCATATAGTTGTATTTGTGGTGGTTGTGCTATTTTATTTCTTAATGGTGCTGTTGCAGGGAAAAAGATTCTTTGGGAAAATGCCGCGGCAACACTAATTGCTTTTGCAAATTGAGGACACTGGCACTGGACAGTGTCTCTGCACGTGAAGGACTGCTGTAACCGCCTGCCAGAGCTGCCAATGGACCACTGCTACTTGGAGGATAAGGTTCATGCACAACATGTGATTCTAGGGGTATGAGGGGTATTTTGCACCCAACAAACTCATCATTACCCCTAGATATTTTTTATTATATATGACACCTCTGGGAGAGAGATATACGGACAGAGAGCACATGCATAGAGCAGAAAAATCACATTTTTATTTTCTCTTTTCCTTTCTTCTTCCTTAGGATATTCCTCCATTGATAAAGCTCCAAGGAGTGGCAAGCTAGGCGCCGAAAGGAGCTAGCGAGCTAGGTGGTTCGTGGTGGCCGAGAGGAGACCTCCGGTGGCGCGTCGAAAACTTCTTCTCGCTTCCCTTTTTGCTGCTATTTTTATATTATTTTTTGGGTTGTTGGAACGAATATTTTCATGACTTTGTGTTTGGATATTTCGAACCCCACCATGAACTAACTTATTTGGTGGTGGTTGATTTAATGGTTTTTTAAACTTTATTTTTTAGGGTATATTTAAGTTTATTTTGGGTTCTTTATTTGCTTTGCTTATGAATGCTTCACCATCTAGGCTTGTAAGAGGCATGGAAATGTCCATCTCTTAGATGAAGGTTAGGTATTCAGAAGAATCCTAAACTAAAAATACTTGTAAGTATTCGGAAGAAACACAAGATAAGATTATAAGCAATGTATGGTATTCAAGGGGCTTTGAACCGGCCTAGGAATATTATAACTTAATCCCTTAGATCTCTTGGCAACGATTCTGTTAGGTCTTTTGAACACCTTAGGAAAGCCCTGTCGAGTAAGTAAAGACAAGATAGCTTAAATATACTTGAGAAATAAGTTTAGCAACCTTAGACCAATCCTTACCATTCATTTCATTGGAAGCTTGTCACGTGAGGATTATTTTCTTCTTATTTTATTTTATTTTATTATTATTTACTATCTTTACCATTTCTCATTGCCTCAACATTTCACCATACTCAATTTGCCACTGCATTTCCATTTGCTACACCATCTCACCATCAATCCGCATCCACCAGCATACACATATCCATTGCCGTGACATTTGTATATATCAAGACTAACTATACTTAGATAATTTAGTGCGTTGCTTTGGTTAGACTTTCATTTCACCCAATCCATGTGGAGACGATACTCACTCATCATTATATTACTTGAGCGATTGTGTATACTTGCACATTATTTGCGTATATTTTATAGTACTCACAACACGCGAACAATGCTCTCATGTGATAGCAGCTTGCTCGCATACACGTCAAGACTATAACCATTTTGTGGATCCCGTATACCTACTATATAAAGTTTTTAAGGTATACGAATTTGAGTTTCCCCCTATAGGTAATGATAAAGACCCTGATGAGGTTCAAGATTGGCTTCCGATTGTACCAAATTCGAGTTTATTGAGGGAGCGTGGTCGTCCAAAATCCAATCGAATTCATTGCGATATGGATATTCGAGAAAGATCTAGACAAGACAGAAGATGTGGCCATTGTAGAAACCCAGGACACACTAGAAAAACATGTCCACTTCTGTTGTCATCAAGTAAAATTGATGAGGAAGTGATGTATTTGTTTATCAAATAATAATTCTTGTATTTTAATTTGCATTTACTTCAAGCTAATGTCATTCGATAATCGCTGATGAAGATTAAAAAAATGAACACAATTATTAAATTTTATCAAACTAATAACAATTTGATATTTAAATACAACAAACTTACAATAAGAATTAAATAGTAAATGATAACCAAATTACAATAATTGATATTAAATGGTAATAAACAAAATTAACTAAAATATTTAAAAAAATCCAACAAATTTAACAAAATAAAGTAAGTATTAAATGAGAAATAATAAAAAATTACAATTAAACAAAATAAAGTAAATACAAATATAATAAAAAAATCTATCGATGACGTCGCGAATGTGTTCCGCATGGCGGTGGTTGTCGGTCTCGAAGAGGATTTCTTCGTATCACTGGTTCTGACTCCTGCTGTCATCATAATTGTCATCGTCGTCGTCACCATCGTCATCGTCGTCGTCGTTCTGAGCAGATACATCAGGTTGATAAGGAGCTGATGACGATGAAGCACCTCCATAGAATAAGGACCCTAGAGGTGTATGACTGACTATCCCACCAACATGCGAAAACTGGGAAAACCCAGACATCGCTGAGTGTGAAAACTGTACAGGAGGTGTCTGTGCTGCGGCCATGGGTGATGAGGATGAACCCGCCAAATATCCAGTATATGAACCCCAAGTCGGATCTGCAAACATAGACCCATAATAGCCTCCAGGAGGGGTCATCTATGACGGTGGCGGTGGCGGGGTTATAAAACCAGGTGAAGGCGGCGGCATCTGATAATGGAAAGGCGATGGTGGCATCATATATGGCTGCGGCATCATATATGGCTGCGGTGGCTGCTGGGAAGGTCCTGCTGGTGCAGCTGAGGATGAACCGGAAACACCTGCTCTCCGTATACGAGTCGGGGACGATGGTGTTGTGTCGGTGAATGTCTCTATCGACGTCGTGGAAAGGTCTGCCCTCGTGCATCCTCGGGAAGTAGAAACGGTTTCCCGTTACTGTTGAACCACTCATAATAATCCTCAGCATACAAGAAGTCAGTAAAAATGGGCTCTCTACGTGGAAGGCGCCGATGTCGATCCTCCCACAACACGACCCACTCATGATGCCTCACCAGCCAATCTGTATCTATCTTGCCGCGTCTATCTAAGCTATGCAACTCATCCATATTGCGAGGTTCTTCCGGAATTGGTTGAAAACAACCAAATGCCGAAGCACGCGATCAGTAGAGTGCCACTCGACGGTCGCATAACAGATCAGAGGGATCATCGCCATCCAAACATCTGATGGACCCCTCAACTCAGATGGGATCACCGCCCTCACATCATCAGTAGAATATGGCACCCATTCAAACTAAAACAAATAATATAATTTTTATCAAAATAATAATCTAATTATATAACTATAATCTAAAATCAATTTTTAAACATTAAAATTCATTCCTGTGCCAGCCTTCTGATCGATTAGCACCCTAATTTTTTCTAAATCATCAAGTAGCTTCTGATGATTTTTCCTATCAGTAGACCACCTATTCAACGAAAAAAATTTGTTATACACTGTATAAAATTATTAATATACAAAATCAGTTTTATAATTACCTCAGAAGTAGTGGAAATACGAATGGGTTCTTCACAACGGGACATAAAAAGGGCAATCGATATCATGCCCAAGACTGCAGCAGCAGGAGACATCCGCGATAGTATTACGCCTGTAGTCAGTGGCTCCACACATCTCCCTGTACAGTAAAGCCAAAACTGTCGAGCCCCAACTGAATGATCCGGCGAGACGAAAGTCGCTAAGATGTCGCAACCACATGCAGTGAACTAGGTTGCGCGATTTGTCCGGCATCAGCAACCCTCCTATCAGCTGCAGTATGCATGCCCGTGCATACATCTTAAACTCATCCTCAAAGGCGTCTACGCTCAACTCTCGAAAATTGGCATCTAACCAATTTAACGGTATCCTATCTCCGATAAAATTTCCGGGACACGTCCTAGACTATCTCGACACAAAGTAGTCCAAGAACCGAAGTATCCCGATATCACATCTCCATCCACCGGAAGCACCAGGTGCATAGAAACATCCTCAAGCATGATCGTGCACTCTCCGCACGGAAGATGAAATGTGTGGGTCTCCGGCCTCCACCGCTCTACTAAGGCAGAAATCAGGTCTGGCTCTATCTTACAGTGACCCTGATATCTACCTATGTAACCAAATTCAACCTCTACTAAATACGGCAAGACACGGCTGAGTATCACTAACTTAAGATTCCTAATAAAAGGATCTAATACACGGTCCTTCTCCTAAAAATAAATAATTACAAAAATTAATTCTTAATCTAATAATCATGCATTAAATGAATCAACTAATTATTACTAATAATTAAATTAAATTAAAACGTTAAAATGTTACCGTATCAGCAAAGTGTCGAGATATTTAATTCTTAATCTAATAATCATGCATTAAATAAATCAACTAAATATTACTATAATTTAAATTAAATTAAATTAAAACGTTAAAATGTTACCGTATCAGCAAAATGTAGATATATGATTTCCATCCGAGCGAAGTAAACTGCCTTTTATATATCTACAAAAGAATTATTTAGTAAAATATTAAATAAAATAAAAACATAATAGTAAAAATTATAAAATATACCTTAAAAAGAGAGTATTTGAGAGAAATTTAGAGAATTTGGTGTGATAAAAGTGATTGAGGATGGGGGTATTTATAGGGAGGATGGACGTGAAGGGTTGGTAATTAGGGTATAGCGCGCCCCTGCACCGCGCTATACCCCACGTGTCGGATATCCAGGTATAGCGCAGATCAGGGGGCGCGCTATACCCATGGCGCCAAATCAGCATATAGCGTGGTGCAGGGGGCGCGCTTTCCTGCTAAGGGTGTTAAATCGAGAATATAGTATGACTGGTGTTAGATCGATAATAATACCAATCACCGTGATATACCGGAAAATTACCTAATTCAATGCTTCTATCTTAACATAAAAAATAATTAAACCATATTTTCTTCTTAAAAGTGTCTATTTTTTTTCCAAGTCTATCTAGATGTATAACCTTTTAAATGTTATCGTTTTAAGTGCATCAATTTATGACCGTTAAAAAGATCTATTAAATGATATAATTGGGTGATTTTAAAAACTTTATTTTATAAAAAAATAAAAATATGATTTAAAAAAAATATTTTTGTTAAAATAATTCTCCGTTCACTATTCATCGCACAACACCCTTCATCCCCTTCAACAAATTTCCAATCATTGACTGAAACAGCAAATGAAAGCAAGGTGACTGACGATTAAGGCCAATAATCTTATATTCCAGATTAAGGGAGTCTCGATTATTATCAAGGTTTAGGGATCGGATATTTTCGACATTAGAGATTAGCGATTCAAGTTTAGGAATTTGGGAATTTTGAGGTTTGATATGATAACAATATTGACATCTATTATTAGGTGACCAGAAAAAAATGGATAGTTATTCGACGATTGATATGTGATTGAAGATGGTCGGCTGCCACTGGAGTAAAAGGAGATTATAATGAAAGAATTTAAGAAATTGGGGTGGTTAGATTTTAAACTTTTAGGGTTTTTTTTAAATAATAATTTTATGTATTTTTTAAAATAAAAATTTTAAAATTTTAAGATAATGAGATTTTTTTAACAATCGTTACGGTTTATATACCTAAAGTGGTAACGGTTGTAACCTTAAACACCTGAGTTGACTAAAAAATAGGTTAGGCACCACTTTAGGAGAATCAATATAGTTTAGACACTTACTTTTATATTAAGCCATTATTTTTTTATTTGTAGATTCCAATTAAGGACAAACTTAAAATTTTGTATGTTAGGGTACTGATTTCTAAAATTTTAAGGATCAAATATATTATTAACAAGAAAATATAAAAATAATTTAGAATATATAATAATTTATTAAAAAAAAGAAACCCTTTCCGATCTCCCATTGATCAATTCCTATTTACAATGCTAGAATCTTTTACCACTCAAAGACGGAGGAAGAACAATATCATCTTAAATTGCATGAACCAACTTATCTCAATGGTTGAGATAAATCATTATTGTTCCTAAAAGTCATAGGTTAAAGCACCAATAACTGTAGTAGGATATTTGAGTCTTCACTGTCAAATGGTTTAGAGCATTTAGAACCTATATTACTTTGTAATTATCTTACTTAAATAAAAAAACAATATTATCTTAAATTTACAGAATGATTGAAATTTATTAACAGAATGCACCAATAACATAGACTTTCGTGAGTTTTACTTTTACTCTCCTTGTATTAGGGAGGACGAAATTATTAAATATAAACACTAATGTACCGAAAAGATATATATATATATATATATATATACACACAATGAACAATAAAAAAACGATGAAGAAGAACGTCCAAAGGGTATGATAAAATGGGTGAAAGCTCAAGCAATACGACGTCGTTCTCTTACGCGAAAGAAGAAGTCGATAGGGAAATGAGGCCCGGGGGATGCTGGTGCAGAAAAGGAAACAGAGCGACGGCGTTTCGTCCCCCGATGTTGGACTGCGTGTCGTTTACTGGGCTATGCGTTACGAGATCTCTGTGAATTCTCAAGCCACATTTGGTAAATCTACTAACGGTTTTTCATTTTCTTTGACTTTCCCTTTGATGTTTGGCCTGTGAGAAAATTGGTACCGAGTTTTTCCTTTACGCGTGGTAATAACAGCAGGAGGGGTGAAGAAGCGTCTAATAGCAGAAACCGAGTTACAACCGAGTGAACAGAGAGTGTTATTCAAAGGGAAAGACGGACAAAATGGTGAGTATTTGGACATGTGCGGCGTCAAAAACCGATCGAAGCTCGTATTAATGGAAGATCCGATAAGAATAGAGCGAAGGTTCACCCAGATGAAGAGAAACGCCAAAATCCAAACCGCTCAACGGGCCATCAACTGCGTTTTCATGGAACTCGACAAGCTGACAGACCAAATAAACAAGCAAACCCAGCTCATTTTTCATAACAATATCATCAAATCACCACGTAAAATGAAAAAATCTTATTGCTTCTTCTTATCACACCTCAAGGTTTCTGCGATCGAGAAATCTGTCTCCAATGGAGCCAAAGTACTGGAGGTTCAAATCACAACGCTGATCGAGATGCTGATGAGACAAGCGATCAAGCTAGACGATGGTGTAAAGTAGGGAGATGTTGTTGCCTAGAAACACTTGAAGGGGAAGAGAGTTCAGAGATGTTACAAAATACGATTATCGGATAGAACAAAATCGTAATTGATAATTGGATAAAATAAAAATTAAGATAAAGAAGACATAGATTTTATGTGGAAAACTCGTAAATATTATAGGATAAAACCACATGTAAAGGTAGAAAATTTCACTATAAGAAAATGAATTACAACTTCTCTCGATTTAACAAAGAGAAACAATGATATTTCTCTCTGATAAAAAAGAAAAACAACTCTCAAGAAACTCTTTAATTTCTCTAGTATTGGAAAAAGTTGGAGTGATTTGGGATGGTTATGAATGGAAAGGGCTAGACTATTTAGTTGAAGCTTAGGGATTAATCTTGTAAATAGCCTAAAGTTTAGGGACTAATTGGATAATTTCCATTTGTAAATTTTCAAACAAACTGCAACAGTAATTTTTTATATTCACTACTGTAAAATTCGATGCATTAATGCACCGAAAATTGCCTCATTTTTTTTTACTTTCAACAATTTCCCACTTGAATATTTGATTGAATCATATCTTCAAATCATTCTTTTTACCTTGTACAATTCATGTTGCTTACATCTCTAACAGACTATAAGATGATCGACACCAAGTAAATTTATCAGTATTGACCGCCTTTGTCATGGAATCTGCTATATTGTCTTTGGTATGGATTTTCTGCATATCTATCGTCCCTTCTTCTACCTTTCCACGAACGAAATGGTAATGAACTCATATGTGTTTTGTCATTGAATGAAATGTTGGATTCCTTGCAAGATGCAAGGCACTCCGATTGTCATAAAATAGAGGGACATACTCTTGGTTGTGCCCAAGCTCCTCCAATAACATTTTCAACCAAACTGTTTCTTTATTGGCTTGTATAGCTGCTACATATTTTGCCTATGTTGTTGACATAACCACAACAAACTGCAGTTTTGAAACCCATCTTACAGCTATACCAGCAACTTTGAACACATATCTCGTAGTAGATTTGCTTTTATCCAAATTCCATGCATAGTTAGAATCGACATACCCATTGATAAGAAAGTTTGATCCTTCGTAACATAATGCAACATTTGAGGTCCCTTTGATGTATCTCATGATCCTCTTCACTATATTTCAATGCTCTTTGCCTGGATTTTCCATGTATCGACTAACCACTCCCATTGCTTGTGCAATGTATGGTCTTGTGCATATCATAGTGAACATTAAACTTTTCACTACTGATGCATACGATACTCGAGACATCTCCATCCTCTCTTCTTTATTGTTAGAACTCATACTAGAGATAATTTGAAGTTAAAACGAATAGGGTAGAGCTTACAATCTCGCATGTGAATCGTGACAATATTATTTAAGTAATTCTTTTGTGAAAGTCAAATCTTCCTATTACTTCTTTCTCGGTGAATTTGTATCCCTAGAATCTTATTTGCTTGTCCCAAGTCCTTTATTTCATATTCCATAGCCAGTTGTGCCTTCAAATCTTCAATGTGATCTTTGTTAGGGTCTACAACCAACATGTCATCCACATGCAACATCAATATAAGAAAATCGTTATCACCAAACCTCTTGAAATAAACATAAGGATATATATTAAGGTTGTTATAACCAAGGCACATAATGAAGGAATCAAATCTCTTATACCAACACCTTGATGCTTGCTTTAGACCGTATAGAGATTTGTTCAACATGCAAACCAAGTTCTTAATTTCTTTTTCTTTAAAACCTTTAGGTTGGAGCATGTAAATCCTTTCTTCAAGATCTCTATGAAAAACGTTATTTTAACCTCTAACTGCTCTAGATGTAAGTTTAGTGTAGCACACATTCCCAAGACTACCTGAACTATTGTTAGTCGAACGACAAGATGTTGAGTTAATCGATCGATGGAATTGGCCAAGAGGGGGTGAATTGGCAATAAAAATTTTGGTGGAAGCTTTTGCAGAAAATTGAAAAGATTTGCGTAGCGATTTAGAGTGGTTCGACTTTCTCAACCAAAGTCTACGTCCACTACCTTAGCTATCCACACTAAGAATTTTCCAACAAATTCACTAATTTGTTCTTTCTTTTGAGGCCAAAGAGATAACCTTACAACTCCCTCAAGAATATACTAAAATTCTTGAGAACACACTTTTTCAAAGAGAAGATTACAAATTTGCAAACTTACAAGGAAATCCTCACAAGGTAGATTGTTTGCACAATTCAAGAACAAAGAAAAGAACACTAAAAAATGAATACAATTGAGTAAAAGTAGTGTTCTTGAAAGCAAAATGAATATTGAATGAAAAATAGGCTTGAAATGCTCAAACTTGAGGTTTGATGTTTCTCTTTGATTCTCTCTTGTTTCTTGTTTCTTGTTATGATCAATGGCTTCTAAGCTTGTTTAAATGCTTTTTCAAATGATTCTGAACGTTGGGGATGATTAGTGGAGTCAATAGAGCCGTTTAAGTGTGAAAACAATTAATTAAATCAGTTGGGAGCATCAGTGCATCGATGCATACCCAAGGTGCATCGATGCATCAAGTGTAAATTCAAATATTTTGACCGTTAGACCTTAGTGCATCGTACACTAAAAGTGCATCGATGCATAAAATGCATTCGATGTTTCAAAATAGCCTGAGTGCATCGATGCATGGCTGGTGCATCGATGCATCATTACATTCGATGTTTTCATAAAACTCTGAGTGCATCGATGCATAGTATGCGCATCGGTGCATGAAATGCATTTGATGTTCAAATTATTCCATGGTGCATTGATGCATGGATTGGTGCATCAGTGCATCACTCTGAAAAATTAATTTTAGGCTTGATTTTGGTTCAAAATACTTTGTGAAAATTGTTTCAAAAATATATTAAGTATAAAACACAATTTTACACATTTAGTGAGGTTTGAAATTGATCTTGAAGACTTGGAGTAATAATTTGAAATTCGAGTAATTAAATCGAATATACTTAGAAAATCATTTGTAAAATCTTGAAATTCATTTATACTTAATTTGTTATATCGAAACATCAAAATGTTTTCAACAATCTCCCCTTTTTGATATAACAAAGCAGTGTGTAATTTTAAGATTTTCTTTGAAAATAAATTTTGAAAAATTAAGTTTGAAATTACTCCCCCTTACTTTAACACTTCTCCCCTTTAAAACATTTTAAAACTTAACACTTCTCTCCCTTTTTATTAAATCAAAAAGACTTAAAAATCGATTTAAACAAGGTTTTGAAAAACATAGCCAATTGATTAAATATATATATATAGCTTAAGCTTCTAAGATCAAAGATCAAAAGAGAGATTAGCCATTAGCTTTCATAAACAATATTCATAATCAAATGTGAAATGGCATAATTGGTCATATTTCTAATGATGCAAAAAATAAGAAAATCAACCAAACCATATATATATTATTAAGTTCAAACTTCCAAACATCCAAATTATAACTTCTAACAAATTCAAACATTTAAGGATCCAAAATAAAAAATCCAGAAACATCAAAATCAATCCAAGTTTTAAAATCAAGAAAGCATAACAAGGATAAATCTACTCCATCAGAGGATCGGGAGGAGGAGGAAATCGTGCTTACATCTCAAGAGAGAGAGCATCCATATGTGCAAGCATCTCCCTTTGAAACTCCATCTGTCGAGCTTCCAAAGTGTCTAAGCGATGATTTACCGCTTCGTGAGTAGTAGTCAAGTGGATTCGATGAAGCATACCAAAGATCAAATGTCTCCAAAAACGAACGAAAATATGGAGGCACTTGATCCTCTTGTGGAGCTTGTTTCGGTGCAGGCTATCGTCTGGGACGTGATCGTCGATATATTG